>NC_060166.1:3957805-3963924 GCF_021292245.1 Micropterus dolomieu | reverse complement strand
TTGTAGAAATGTTGCACCTGTACCTGCTTCCAGGTACTTTTTTTCATATCACCTCACCTCCGTCGAGGTTCCAAGCGAGCTGAGGGAAACTAAAATGTAACGTGAAAACAGACAGACTGCTGATTGGTCAGAGAGAATATTCACTATTCACTGCATCATCATTGCTGCACCAGACAGAGGCCAGCAACAGAAAGTTTTATATTTTACAGTTTTCGTATGGAATTTCATCACTAAATCCACTTCTGAGAAGTTTTGAGGTGAGAAATCAGCTGTGTAGATTTCCAATATTGACAGTTTTATGAGAAGTGATGGCGGAACAAAATGTGCTTGAATATTTTCAGAGTTGAGGAGCTTCACGAGTGGCTGCGGGGGAAACCTGTACCAACCCGCGGGAGGAGCGTGTGAGGCCGGCCGCCCGCTCACAGAGTCCTCTGCTCCCTCCGTCACACAGACCGCTGCAGCAACAACGGCAGAGGAAAACACAGCTGGAAGGTTTTCGTGATGACGTTTATCTCGACTGCTCGGCCCACGCATAGTTGTTAAATAAAAAAAAGAGCCGTTAAAAAAAAGAGACAACGTAGTAATCAGTGTACGTTGTGTATTACGTATTACTATACTATATATTATTAATATAGTATATTTATACTATTTTATACTATACTATTTATACTATATAATTCCTGCAAATACTTATTTACAATAGCCTAATAATAATAATAAGGCAATGTTTCAATTCATACCACTGTTGTACATTTTATTTCTTCCAAAGTAATTTTAAGTTTCACAAATATTCTGTAATGTTACATCACGAGCCAGATGTGTCTCAATTTAGGTTAAAACTTATCATTACTGAGAATTTATTGACAAAATAACAGCGGTACGAACATTATCAGCTGTTGCTGGACACGTCTGCTGTGTTGGCTGCAGTGGTCTGTGTGACTGGGCCTGGGGGAGCTAACCGTAGCTAGCTAGCTATTCCTGACAGCCCCCCGAAGTATATTCCTCTTACCCCAACCAGGGTATGTGCCTAAAGTTATTAATTATATGCATGTCGACTGGTTAACCCTATCTGCTAGCACGTCGGCCAAAAGGCCGATGTACGCCGCCATTGTGTTGCTGTGCAGCCTCCGGTAACGTTACTGCAGCTATCACACCCGTCGGCGCTTACGGAGCTTCTCTACTCCGAAAACGTTTGAATACATTTTTGATTCCCTGCCAATTTTCGTAAAACTGCCGATCTTCGAAATCTTCACAGTTGATTTCTCGCCTAAAAACGTCTGAGAAGTGTATTTAAATTTCTGTTGTTGGCTTCTAAAGAATAAAACGGTTTGTAATAGGATCTATCATGTACGTAAGCCGAGATGAACGTCATCACGTTTTGTGCGCAGTGTCTTCTGGGACAAACCATATTTGGAAGTTCAACTTCCGTCAAGATCTGCAGGCTGCAGCTGGATATACTTGCTTTCTCAGTCATCCAGGTCATAGTTATCCAACGAAGGTTAAAGTCAAGGGCAGCTGGACTTTAACCTTGTTACACATCAGCTTCTGTGTCATGATACTGGAAGACGTTTCATCCCTCATCCAAAGGACTTCTTCAGTTCTGACTGACTGGCAAAGAAAAGCAATCTAGTGTATGCGGTCCAATGCAGTGAGGAATGCACAGACCTGTATATTGGGGAGACTAAACAACCACTACACAAACGCATGGCTCAACACAGAAGGGCCAACTCCTCAGGTCAAGACTCTGCAGTCTACTTACATCTGAAGGACAGAGGACACTCGTTTGAGGACCACCAGGTGCACATTTTAGACAGAGAAGATGGATGGTTTGAAAGAGGTGTCAAGGAAGCCATCTACACCAGGGTTGAGAAGCCGTCATTGAACAGAGGAGGGGGTCTACGCCACCACTTATCCCCCACCTACAATGCTGTCCTCATTACAGACCTCAGCTTGATGAGATAAGCGTTTCATCATCAGTCCCTTTACAAAATGACACTAACATTTATCTCATATAGTCCCAATTACAGGTGTCATCACAGGACTCTGTTGGAATGACATGTGCAGACTACATTAGGCTATTAAGGTAATATCAGCATTGTGCCAGTAGAAATGATCCTGTGCCTTTGAGCAGGACATATGAGTAACCATTTCATTTTTCATGTGCAGGTGTTTGTTAAACAGGTAACAGAGAATCATGCTGCTCTGCACTGATAACTGTGAGACAGTGCACATGTATGTAGATACAAACTCCATCAAAAGTGTCTCAGCTCAACGTGTGATCAGCTCCGAATAGAAAAACATATCATCGTTGATTAAGAGTGTAACTTAGCCTCTCTTCCAGTCTTCTTAAAAAAAAAAACACACACACACACTTCTCATTCATAATTTCCCTTTGAAGAGTAATATACTGTACACTATGGCATTTTGCTGCTATCAGCTGAATTTAATATGAAAAACTGACAACTGTGGAAACTGGACTGCAATTTGAGCTTTGTGGGGGTCTGTAGTATAACGTTACCGGCAGGAATTAATAAATGAATAATAGAAGCCTGGACAGAGACTTCATTGCTCATTACGTGGTCAACACTTTCTCTCACACACAGCAGCACATTTCTTGCCCCATATGTGTGTGATACTGCAACAAAGTTTAAGTTTTAAAAGCCTGAAATAAACCAACAAAAACCACTGCTCAAGGAGAGACCGCAATCCCGCCCTTTATGGTATCATATTAATTATTATTAATCATGTCGTAATGGTATTCATGCTGTAGTGGCCGTTTGTCAACAAACAAAATAAAGTTAAACTTAAATCAAACCTTCAAACGACAACTTCTAGCACCCTGGGCAGGTAATGTACGCAGGCAAGAAATAAAATCAAATTCAAACTGGATTCAGGGTTTGTGGCTGGTTTATTTGTTCCAACTGAGCAAGCAATACAGCATCTCTCACGCTGGTAAAAAACCATGTGCCCATCACCCAGGTGCTGCTGCTCACTTCCTACTTCCTACCTATATTTACCCTCACCTGTGCCCACTACTGCCCTCAGGTGTCTAAATCAAACATTGCAATTATTAAACTAACCAAAAATAAAGACTAAACATATACATAAAACAATTAACTAAACAAATTATCAAAATATGTATACATATATACGTATTTCTAATGTAAACAAAATCATAATAATAATCAATTTAATTAACAAATTACCACTACTGAAAGCAAACTAATGTAGCTTCAACACTCCGGCCCCTAATTGTGCATTATCACAATTACTGAACTCTCAAAACGGAGCTACATTATGTATTCTAAACATATCAGGCACAGATGTCTTGCCGCACCTGCAAAGAAAAGAGAAAGAAAGAGAATAGAGGCAGACAAAGAGAAAGAGAGAGAGTTCGTGTGATCACACCACCGCCTCCAGCAGCAGGCACAGCTTCGTCACAGGCCTCTCTAAGATGCTGGTCTTCGTTTGGAGGCGGACAGAGCGCACAACCCCTTTCACATCTGATCTGACATCCAAAACTTTCCCCATCATCCAAGATCCTCTTGAAGCTGTAGCATCTGCCACAATAACAACATCTCCAGGTATAAGGTTTCTTCTTAGTGCAGTCCATTTTTGTCTCTGTTGCATCAATGGCAGGTATTCAAGAATCCATCTTTTCCAGAAGAGTTCTGCCATGTACTGTATCTGCTTCCATCTTTTTCTGACATACAGATCATTTCTGTCAAACAATCCTGGTGGCATAATTGGTTTACCTTTCAACAACAGAATGTGGTTCGGCGTCAAAGCTTCCAGGTCATTTGAATCATCTGAGGCTCTTGTAATAGGCCTATCATTCAATATTGCTTCAACTTCGCAAAAAACAGTTTGGAGCGCTTCATCGTCCAGGGTCTGTTGTTTAAGGACTGAGGCAAGAACACTCTTCACTGAGCGAATCAAGCGCTCCCAAACGCCACCTTGATGGGAAGCTGATGGGGTGTTAAATCTCCATTCTATGCCGTCCTGAAGAAAGGCTCTTTGAATTTTACCATGGTTCAGAGCAGTCAGACTCTCCTTGAGCTCACGGCTGGCTCCAACAAAGTTGGTTCCGTTGTCAGACCTGAAAGTTGAAACTGGGCCTCGTCTGCAGATGAACCTTCTCACAGAATTTATACAGGAGTCTGTATCCAAGGTGTATGCTACTTCCAAGTGTACAGCACGGCTGGTCATACAGGTGAAGAGCACTCCGTATCTTTTGAGAAGACTTCTGCTTCTTTTAACTTCAATAGGCCCAAAATAATCAATGCCAACATGAGTGAAAGGGGCTTCATCAGGCAACACTCTTTCAGCAGAAAGTCCGCCATTTTTTGTTCAAGGAGTCTTCCTCTGTGGCGTCTGCAAACAACACAATCTGATATAACCTTTCTTGCAGCAGAGTTTGCATTTATAATCCAGTACTTCCGCATTAATCTGGACAACATATAATTTCTTCCAGAATGACCTATCTGCTAATGAATATGGCGCAGAATTAGTGTTGATAAACAAAAAACATTATCAAAATATGTATACATATATACGTATTTCTAATATAAACAAAATCATAATAATAATCAATTTAATTAACAAATTACCACTACTGAAAGCAAACTAATGTAGCTTCAACACAGCGGTTTAGCCCGTTTTGAACACTACTTCAGAGGTAATTTGGCTCCCAGTAGAACCCTGTCAGGGCTCTGAAGTGGAGCGGACCCAGAACAACTCAGCTGTTAGCTGTAAACGCTAGCAAGACTAAAGTTACGGTGCGGCTGTGTTAAAACTATTGCTCAACATCACTACGCTGTAATAACGTTATGCTTTATTAAATGGAACATAATTAACAAAATGCATAATGTCAGTCCAGTAACTGTTACCTGACAACGGACTTGCCTCTCATTCTCCAGCGCTGGCAGTAACTCAGCCTGCTAATTGAACAAAAGACTGAGGAGGACACATGTGAGCGGTGAACAATTAGTTCCCCTTTGAGGGAACTGTGTCGGTGACGGCACTATGGGAACGCCTCTAGGCGTGGCAGGGCTGAATTATGAATGAAACTACTCCAATCCTATTGGCGTTGCTCGAACGGTAGCGTGGGACGGCGTAACTGGAGGCGTATAAAGTACTGTATGTAACCAGAGACGTTCATTCCTGCTCCACAGTAGCCGAGATGTCCCGTGACAAACGTACAACTCAAACCTAGAGAGCCACAGTTGAGAGTCGTGAACTAATTGGTTTCCTGGGCTGACGGAGCCCATGCAGCTGCTGGGTGACAAGTGAACGTAAGAGTCCAAGACTGAAAATAAACAAATTATTCCCTCAGACTACTCGTTCCTCCTGAGTCATATACAAGATTAGGTCCAATGAACGAAACGTTCTTTGAACAACACAACACTATACCAGACCTGGCTCTCCATGAGGAGAACCTGACACTCATAGACTCCGGCACCAATGCTAGTCTTCTGAACATGACTTTGGGAGATAGGCCAGGAGCCCATAGAGGAGCCCATCCATACCACAGCACTGTTATGAAAAAGAACACATTGTAGAACCAGTGACTGCAGAAGTACCGCTTTATCTTTTTTTTATTTTTTTTATATCCTTTTATTTAACTTAACTTTATTTAAGTTTTACGTGGGTTAAGGATTTTAGTCATCCGACATGGATTTTAAGATAGATGACCGTAAAAACGCGATCAACGCTACTGATCGCAACAAAGCTCCGGTGACTATGCAAGCCGAGATAACTCTGCCCCTTGAGGACTGCTCACTCCTTAAGAAAGCGAACAAGAAGATTGCTGACCTTATGGAAGACATCCGACGACTTTCAGAGGAACTCAAAGAGAAAGATTCCCTGCTGACTGGCTTTATGGATGTAGCTTCAGTACAAGCCAAACAGATTGTTTCTCTTAGCGCAACCGCTAACATCCAGGACACCGTGTTTTGGGACCCCTCTAGTCTTCCCAGGCTTTCATCCTGCTCAACTCCGAAGCATCAGTCAACCTGGGCTGAAGTGGTGGTCCGTGGCTGCAAGAGAGGCTCGGATGGGGCTGCCTCTCCTCCGGACATCGGCCTCTCCAACCGCTATGCAGCCTTGTCTAACGACAC
>NC_060166.1:3955883-3957705 GCF_021292245.1 Micropterus dolomieu | reverse complement strand
AAATTCAATAGGGACCTCACACGGTCGTGCTCGGGCCCTAAATATAATCCGAGCAGATTCAATAGGGACCTCGCACGGTCGTGCTCGGGCCCTAATAATCCGAGCAAATTCAATAGGGACCTCACACGGTCGTGCTCGGGCCCTAAATATAATCCGAGCAGATTCAATAGGGACCTCGCACGGTCGTGCTCGGGCCCTAATAATCCGAGCAAATTCAATAGGGACCTCACACGGTCGTGCTCGGGCCCTAATTACCACTACTGAAAGCAAACTAATGTAGCTTCAACACATGCGGTGCGCAGAATAGTTCATTTGGAAAACGGATTTATTTTAGTGTGTTTATCTTATTAATATAATGTACATTTGTGATTAAAAACAATGGTTGTTGGTAAATGAATTTCTGACCCCCACAGATGCATGATTTTACTGCTTCAATAAGAGCTCAGACCCTCCTTATGGACCGTAACTAGAACCCTGCTGGACTATGTGGACTATCAAACTGTACAATCCGTAAAAAAAATTAACACACATGCAATACCACACCTGTATCGATAATTTTGTAAATATCCACTATCCACTAAAAATGAATGGAGACACAAAAGTTAGTAGCTTACTGTAATAATACTTTATTCACTGTACACACACAGATTACACAGTTAGAAAAGGAGTTTGCAGCAGTGAGTGATTTGCATTATCCAAAACATTTTTTTGTCAAGTCTGAATGCATGGGTCTTGGTATATGTTCGCTGTCAATAGCTACCGCTGTCAATATTGTACATCTCAATCACGCAAATTAGGATATGCCAACAGTGGCTGTGGTGTGGAGTTGTTTCTTTATGTGAATAACATTTTAAATAAGCGTGTGTGTTAAATATCTCACTGCTCCAAAACAGCTGATTCAAACTATCAACTGGTTATGAATCCTGAAGCTGCTTCAATCAGCTGTGTTGAAACAGGAGAGATTAAATCATGCAGGACAGGGGGTAACTTTCTTCTGGAAAGCGTACGAAACACTGTCGTAGTACATAAACTTCGATTCAGCTAAGATCAATTCCTACAGCCAGCAAAGTCTTTGCACACTGTTTAACGTTAAGTGTGAAAAGCTACACCGAACGGTCTAAACGATACAGATTTTTATTTTATCTTCTTTTGGACAAATAACTAACCTTAGTGTTGTCAACATGTCAAGACAAATGCAAACCTATACCCTTGAAAAATGCTTTACAAAAAACAAACACACAGTAGCTTCATACAGAGAGAAAGAGAGGGATGGAAGGAGAGAGAGGGGAGGGAGGCAGCCTACACAATATACACACAGAGGTACAGACAGTAAAGGTGATGTTGCTATAGACTAAACAAAAAATGGTATAGATATTTATAGTAGTGTTAATGATAACAATCGTAATGTTAATGATTATAATTACAATAATAACAATAGGACTAGTAACAATAGTTGTTGCAGCAGAGGGTGTCGAGCAGGAACACGGGGTCAGCAGGTGACCCGCAGCCACAGATCCAGACTCCACAGCTCCAGAGCCAGAAACACCTGCAGGAAGTGATAGGAGGAGAGAGGAGAGGGACGAGAAAGCACAAGACTACCAGAAAGGGGAGAAGTTGTGTTAGTAACATGCAATAATGGGATAAGGTTGCATACAGAGGGAGAGAAAGTAGAGGAGAGAGGAGCTCAGTGCATCATAGGAAATCCCCCGGCAGTCTAGGCCTATAGCAGCATAACTAAGGGATGGTTCAGGACTCACCTGAGCCAGCCCTAACTATAAGCTTTATCAAAGAGGAAAGTCTTAAGCCTACTCTTAAATGTGGA
>NC_060166.1:3953357-3955783 GCF_021292245.1 Micropterus dolomieu | reverse complement strand
TTCCTCTATTAATGACGAGTAGTACGCTGCTCTGGCATTACGGAGGGCCTTCCTATAAGTTTTAGGACTATCTTGCCAAATTAAACGAGAATTTTCCAGTTTGGTGGAACGCCAATTCCTCTCAAGTTTCCGCGATATTTGCTTTAATTTGGGAGTTTCAGTATTATACCATGGAGCTAACCGTCTTTGTTTTATTATTTTCTTTTTTAGAGGGGCTACAGAGTCGAGTGTCATTCGCAGCGAGCCTGCAGCACTATCAACAAGATGATCGATTTGGGAGGGACTGAAATTAGCATAGGAGTCCTCTGTTACTTTGTGACTTGATAATGAATTTAGAGCTGATGGAATTGCATCCTTAAATTTAGCTACAGCACTATCAGACAGACATCTTGTATAGAAATTTTTGCCCAATGGTGTGTAGTTCAGCAATACAAACTCAAAAGTTATCAAACAGTGGTCAGATAAAGAGGGATTCTGTGGGAACACTATTAAATGTTCAATTTCAATACCATACACCAAAACAAGGTCGAGGGTGTGGTTAAAACAGTGAGTCGGTTCATGAACACTCTGACAGAAGCCAATGGAATCTAACGGAGAGATAAACGCAGTACTAAAGCTGTCATTCTCAACATCCACATGAATATTAAAATCCCCTACAATAATAACTTTGTCCGTTTTAAGGACTAAAGTTGACAAAAACTCTGCAAATTCAAATAAGAATTCAGAGTACGGACCAGGTGCTCGATACACTATAACGAAAAGAATTGGTTGCAGTGATTTCCAACTTGGGTGCGAAAGACTAAGACCAAGGATTTCAAATGAGTTATAGTTTGGTTTAGGTTTAGAGCTGATTAGTAGGCTAGAGTCGAAGATAGCTGCAACTCCACCTCCTCGGCCTGTGCCTCGAGGAATGTGAGTATTAATATGACTGGGAGATGTGGATTCATTTAGGCTATTCTCCATCACCCAGCCAGGTTTCAGTAAGACAAAATAAATCAATATCATAATCTGATATTAGTTCATTTACTAGTACACCTTTAGAGGAGAGAGATCTGATGTTTAAGAGTCCACATTTAATTTTCCTATTAGTTTGCACTATTGCTCTTTTTTATGTACAGCTCCTCTTCTGTTTACCTTTGATTTAGCTGATATTGACAGCTGTAGCTATTTACAGCGGACATATACCAAGAGTAATGCATTCTGACTTTACTCAGTGTTTTGGACAATGCTAACCAGTCACCTACCGTTGTCGCGATATGTAACGTTAGAGTAGCGAAACAACCGAGAATGCCTCACGTCCTGTGGGGACATAAGAAACTGACCGGCCTGACAGTGGAGGTCTGCAGTTGGAACCTCTTGGTTTCATTTAACAACTTTTACAAACACGTACTTTGAAAGAGTTCGCATTTGTGCGTTTGCTTTCATGCGGCGCTGCGCCGCGCTGACTTAATGTGATGCATGCTAGACTTGTTTGAAATTTTGTCTGACTTTCGCTGGCCCTGCAAAAACGTCACCGTTGGCGAGCATGGTGAGCATAACGTGGGTGCATGGCTGCTAGGCCTTCATGGCCTTCAAATGTAGCTTTTTAAACTACTGATTTTCCACACCACACTTTATGTAACCAAACAGATGTAAAACACTACAAGGGGAATGTGTTGCTTTGCGGAGAGGCTGTAAATGCTCCGTATTTGTATACCGACCAAAGCGCTTTTAAACTACATCTGCATTCACCATTCACACACACAGAAAAATGTTGCCGAAGCAGTCAAAATCAAAGGTTTATATTTAATTATAACATAACAAGACTATTTAATTTAGCAGTTATAAATGACAAAATAACAAATACAGATAGAACATTAAAGCTGCAAGCAGCGTTGGGCGGGCCCTCGCACTTGTAAGCGCGTCCGCGCGTGAGCCGGCCGAGTTGCATATGCTGGAGCTCTGCCGGTGCGGCTGTGAATTTCCTACGCGGTTCCGACGCCGCATGAATGTGCTATATGTCACTTCCTGTGTCCCCTATGTGGAGCTACATAGCACTTGCCGCTATGAATATAAATCGGTATTGACGTGTAGATGTCTGTGGGGTGGGAGAGTTATCAAGCACGTAAAGTTTGTTTCAGATGTGAACATGTACACTGAACAATAATGTACCCAAACAATAAAATAAATTCCTTTTATATTTCCCTGCCTTGTTGTTTATGTGTACATACAGAGGAAGAATGTGAGAACAGCACACATTTCATCGTTACTTTGTGTTAGAGCATGGGAGAACAGTGGATACTTTTAATACAGCCCACACCCCTAATACTGTGTAACTATAACAAGTAGAGAACAGAAGAAAAAGATGTTCTTTCTTTACAACTGTCTGCATAGCTTATTCATATTGTGTAATGAATGAAAATAAATAGGCCTACTAGGATCCTCTC
>NC_060166.1:3937075-3953257 GCF_021292245.1 Micropterus dolomieu | reverse complement strand
CATGTACATGTGTTCAGGGCGGGACTCTCATCCTAGATGTACAGTTTGGTCCAGATGTGAGCATGTACACTGAAGTTACAACAACTTCCTGTTTCATGGCGAATCATCGACGCCACGGACACGCCCATTGACGAAAACGCGCAAATAGCACAACTTTTCATCGTCAATGCCTTTAGAAGGCACAGCAGAAATTTGACGTCGATCCGACTAAATCCCTAGGAGGAGTTCGTTAAAGTACGAAGTGTGTAAATCATCCAAAAATGGCCGTAAAATTCTAAATGGCCGACTTCCTGTTAACTTTAGGCTATGGGTTCTTGAGGCTTTTTTGTGCGTCTTGATACGATACATGTCCACAGAAAATTTCGTACATGTAGGTTGAACGTGAACGAGGGGCTAATTTTTTCCAATTTTCTAGGTGGCGCTAGCGAGTCATTTTGCAACGCCCATGTGCGAAACTTGTAGAATACGAAATTTTTCACCGGTTCTGACATGTTTGCAAATTTTGGTGAGTTTTCGAGTATGTTTAGGCCATGTCATTTGGGCCTACTTTGCAGAAAAAAGAAAAAAAAAAATATATATATATATATATATATATATATATATATATATATATATATATATATATATATATATATATATATATATATATATAATCCGAGCAAATTCAATAGGGACCTCACACGGTCGTGCTCGGGCCCTAATAAACTACAAAAAAAGTGAACAAGATGTAACCTGCCATGCAGCGAACGTTGAGTGCAACAGTTAGAGGAGTCCCTTGCTGTCCCTCAGGTTTTGACACAGGGATGCATACTTGGTGGCAAGTAGGGCTGCACGATATTGGAAATAAAATGACATTGCGATATTTTTCTTTTCTGTGATATATATTGCGATATGAAAAAATACAGGAATTTGTGCCAGATGACCCCATGTTGCTCCATGTGAAATTAATTAAACATCCTAGAATTATTGGGATGATTCCGTAAGAAATAAGCCATAGAAAATAAATTAGTTGAAAAATGTCTATAGTCTGAAATGTCTATAGTCTTTGTTCTTTGAGTGCTACTATCCTTTCTTAAGCTTTTATGCAGTACACATATTTTAAACAAATGATGAAAATAAAAATGAAAGACTATAGGCTATACACCAGCCCTTCCGGGTGGTTTGTAAAAGTTGCTTTTCTTTTTGCAACCAAATGTCGGTGGATTTCTCCTGTTCCTCACTTAAGCTGATGATAGACAGGGCAACTTTTTGAGAAATGTTGCTGGGCAATCTTGCTGGAGGCAAGTCTGACTATGTTTTCAACGGATAGCGGCGGGGTGGGTGGTGTGGGAAGGGGATTACGGTAGTAATCTTTAATCTTTTGATAAACTGATCAAGAACAATATTGTGATTAGTGGTTTGCTGGGCATGCAGAGCCGGCTTGTTACTCACTAGCAACAAACTGTGTATCCAAGAACCCCTTAAATCTGAGTAAATGATGACATCAGACAGACTTCTCTTGTAGATTAGTCATGGAAAATGAGAATGTTTTCTTTTGTATCAAGTAGCAAAAAAGCTGAAGTGTTTGAGTTTATTTGACTTGCTTGACATTGCATTGTTCTGCGATGTGACTATTGTGCAAGGGCACATTGGGATGACGATGCTCAAACAATACACTGTGTGCAGCCATAGCGACAAGGTTTGCCGTATGTGCTTCTCCTAGTAATATTCTTAATCACGTACATGATTGGCTTCAGATAATTCCCTGTTGAAAAAAATACATTTGTGAATCAAGCCATAGCAGTCTCAAAAAACCCACACTCAAATACTGGGAAGGTCAATAATCACAAGCACTTTGAAAGTAAATGTAACATCCAAATACGCTTTTGAATTGCCAATACACATCTTTGGATGTGTTTAACATTTTCATACAATAAATATTTTTGTGCCTTAAATCATTTTTGGACTCACAAATCCCAAAATACATTTGTGAATCCTTCTGTGTGCATATTTACTTGTGTACTTGTTGCCAGGCCACTGTCAAGCAAATCTAAAACCTGCCAAAACCTGTCTGTTGTCTGAAGGTACATTGCAGACTTTTTCTCAGATCATTAAACAACATTCTTTTGTCAAAAAGCCTTTATTGAAACTACAAACACACAAAAACAAATTACAAGAAACTTGCAGGAATTTTAAACCTCATATATTCACACACACACACACACACACACACACACACTGCATCTCACTGAGGCAGGACTGTTTGTCCCATCATGATGGTTACAGGTATAGAAACATCTTGCACACTCGTTAAGGTTCTGTATAGATTTAAGCCATGCAGACCACTCCTTAAACAACCTCTTTATCTCAGCAGAAAATTCTGACCCCTCCCCCATGTTAAACCATCTGAAAAGGAAAACCTTTAGCATTAGCACAGTCAGAGAACTTAAATACTGACAGCTGCTCTGCATCAACTTCCCTCCCTTCACATCTCGTTACTGATGTAAAAATTGGAAATGAGAATCAAGACAGGATTCTAAATATGCTGCATCTTAAAGAGTAATTGTGGATTATCATGTGCATATATACGAATTATGTGAACATGAAGGTATTTAACACCAGATGGCCGAGTTTGGCAGCTGATTGTTTGGTTGCTTGTGATTACTTTCAGGGTTGCTGGAATTGCAATTTATGTAATTGTAAATTCAACATACCGCAAAAATATGTAACAGGGCACAGCAGCACTGTCACAGTCTTCCCTGCAAAGAAATGTAATACAACTTTCATTTTGGGCTTTAGCTGTAGAATGTGTAGGTTTTCACATTTAAAAGGAAAACAAAAAAGTACAAAAATACAAATGCTCAACAGTAGAACTGATGAAATAAAGTGAAAAAAAAGCTTTGATATGTTTATAGACATGGTACAATTTTGTATATACATATCACAAAGTCGTCTGTATAGACGTTCAAATATAGATAGCAATTAAGCGACAGAGGTGCTTTGCTTTACAATGAAATCAAACACTGGTCTCAAGGCTTTGTATGCCCCACAGGACAGCGCTCTCACTCACACGGTTTGAAATTCAAGCATTGTATGTTGCCATTTATTTCACCACATTCTTTGGGTGTGCTACACCTGTGTCATGTTAGCACGCAGGTGTTGGACCGATGTTATCCAAAAGTCCAAAAGTGTGGCAGATTTTTGCAGTGTGCTAAAACTCTGATGTCAGCCAGTTAGTGTAGTTAGGCAATACATATTAGAGCTATTTTCGTAGTTTTTCAAAGAACCCTGTTTAGTATTTTTTGTAAACAAACAGTTGTGTTTACATTTTGTTTTTCACCACAACACTGTGTATCCTTGAGGCCTGACAAATGTGTTGAATGCATTACTTCCTCATAAATCCTTATCGATTTTAGTCGAAGTCGATTGTAGACATTCTAGAACCTGCATTGTTTACATCAACTATCAATCTTCTTTCCTGCCTTTGTTGGTACATTACTATATTTCTCGGTGCATAACCACCAAATCTCAAATGGAACAGCGTGAGACCATTAGCAGGATTCTGTGTTGCCTTGCCAGGTTCTCATGCATGCGATGAAAACAAAATGGGCACCCACTCAAAACATTGCTCTATAGTGCTACTGTGGTCAAAAACTAAACAGGGTGGCTTTAAAGCAAAAAGCAAAAATGTGTCTCCAAAGGTCTGGTCACACCAGCATTTTTAAGAATTTATAAACGTTGCACTAAATATCAAATATCTAATCAATTAATGACCCATAAAGAATTCTCACTCTGCCTGTTTATAAACAGCATTAATTAAATTAGGCAAACTAGGTTGCATACTGTATTGAAGCATCTAATACATCTGGCCAATCTTTTTCTATTGGAAATACAAACTACTGCTTACGAACATTAAAAGATGTCCAGGAGGCGCGATTGAAGTGTATAAAATGTTTTAGAGAAATATTCAAAATCCAAGAGAACACTGTTGATTACGTTTTTATGCCATGACAATAATGTAATGTAAATATAGGCTACTGTGCTATCAGTAGGTGATCTGAGTATTGGCCTTCAAAAGCCTGCATTCTCTAAACAGCTCATCCATCCTTTTAACTCCCCAACTACACTGGACGTTAGGAGCAGGCACCACTGCAATGCTTCATTACAGTAAGTGCAACAGCCATTTCAAGTCAAAGAGAGCTGGGGCCAGCTGGAAGATAATCTGAACACTTACAGGTACCACATTCATCTGATGGAGGGGATTGCTAAGGCAAAAATAAATACGTACAAAACAACGCCATATCCTGCTGTAAGAGGACACAGTGGGGGTTTGACACGAGGATGTGGCTTTGAGCTTTTGGTACCTTCAGTACCTCCTGTACTGAACATTGTTTATTCAGAGTTCTACAAAAACCTTCAGAAAATAAGGGATTCATTAGTTTTCCAGCATTCTGCTGCCACAGGTGCAGTTGGGTCAGCTGGTGCTGTGGTGGTGAGTGGGGGAGATTAGATGACTTTGTAGGTCAGGTAGTCACGGAGCGGTGTAGGAATGGCCAGGGCCTCCACCTGGTGGGTGGTCATCACCCGTCGGAGAGCCATCCTGCACATGTGCTGCAGACTGGCAATGCTACGAGGACACTCCCAGAAGTGCACACTACCATCACGAGTCCTAGAAACAAACAAACAAAAAAAAAATGATGACGATAAATCAAAAAGGAGTTTTAACTCTTAGCAACTCACAACACTGGTACATTATAAGAACACAGTGATTTCACAGCTAAGAATGCATACAGCCCGCCCGTGGAGAGAGCAAGCGGAGAAAACATTGAGAACTGGTTTCCTCGGCTCCTCTATCATAAGGCAGGGGTAAATAAAGTGTGACTTAGTTTAGTGTTTCCCAACCCTCTCCTGGAGGCACACTAGTCCTGCATGTTTTAGATCTCTCCCTGCTCCCACACAGCTGATTTAACAGCTTTAGCAGTTCATAACGAGATGATCATTTGAAGCTGTGTGGGAGCAGGGAGAGATCTAAAACATGCAGGACTAGTGTGCCTCCAGGAGAGGGTTGGGAAACACTGACTTAGTTAATGTAATGTAATCTGTGTATGTCTGAACATGTGCTGGTGTCTTACCCAGCAGCTAGGACACTTCCTTCAGCAGAGAAGGCACAACAGAGGCCATTAGAGAGAGAGGCAATAGCCTGAGGAGCTCTCTCCTCTATGCTCCAGAAACGAACCAGCCTGAACAGAGACAGGAAAACAAACACAACAACACTGGTGTCAGAATCCAAGCTGCATGAAAGAAATTGGAAAGCCTTTATATTTTTACTGTTGAGTAAAATGTGTCCTGCTGGCAATTGTCAAACTAAGTTTAAGTCTGTGTTTGACCAGCAGCACCGCTTGCTCCCCTCTACTTGTGGACTAAGTTGTCCCTCATACATCCCCACATAAAAACTGCTGATTCAGCCATTTACCTTGACACTGTCCAAATATCTGTGCTTGGAGACTAAACATTTATAACAAATAACCTGTGGTACAAACTGAGAACATAATGTCTGAAAGACACTTTTTGCGTGTGTGTGTAGCATGAAGAGACTACCCTGTGTTGTATAATAATAAATAAATTAACCTTGAATGTGGGCATTTACTAGGCAGAGAGTGTCTAATGAAAATATGCTATTGGCTGCATTATGGGAAATGTAGGATCCAGTGTTTTGAGCTTGACCCAGACTAGGCACCATAAGTCAGCATATCTCTGCCTCTGCTGTTTTAATGTGAACCAGGATCCTTCTTTTAAAAAAAAATAAATAAATCTGTCTCTTGTGAGACTCAGTTTCATACAAGTGTAATACCAAGTCACAGGACTGAAAATCTAAACCCTAGAGGCTTCAGTGTTCATTACAACACAAAATGGAAATACAGTCTTGGACAGAAAAACATGCCAATGATTAAGCTTTTCTTACTGTTTGTTCAGACATAATGCAAATTTTATGGAGGTGTGACTGTTTACAAAGTTACACAAAAACGAAAGTCGCAAATACAGGGGAATTAGCCCAGGGCAGTGCCTCCGCATGACTTACGCTTATCCTAGGACTATGGGTATTGTTAGAAAGTAGGATTTACATGGGTATACCAGATCAGCTGGTTGTCAATATATCTTTCTATGGATGGAGCAAAAACTTACATAACCTGCGTTTTGATCAGAGGAACTAAACCCCGGAACTAGAAACCTTTGGAGGAACTCACTGCATATCCACCGAAGGGAGCAGGGTCTAAAATTTTGTTCTAGGGTCTTCATTTTACTCCCCAAAAAGTCCCTGCTCGGGGGGGGGTAGTACTTTCTGAAAGTACTGGTACTTTGAGGGGGGATGGGGCTTGCCTTGCAGTGAAATTCTGAACAGGCGAGTAGAGGGCAGGCTGCTGGCTTTAACTGGAGAATGTAGGGCATTTTTCCTTCCTCTCTTTTCGACCTTGTTTGCAAACCAATAAATCACAATCAACAGTCAAATAGCTGCACAAGTCTTGGCGATGTCCGCCTGAGATTGTGCGTTAGCATTAAATGTATTACTTGGAACCGTTAGCATGCCTGCTTAACGATTCTACTTATCGGTTCCGCTCGTTGCGAATGCGTCATGATGTCACACGCGCTGTGTTGTTTTGGTTCAGAACGCAGCATGGTGTCGAGGCAGAAGCACTCTAAAGTTTGGTTATATTTCACACGAAAAGACGACAATACGGTCACTTGTAACACTTGTAAAGTTTCCATTTCATCAAAGGGGGGAAACTACGTCCAATATGCAGAAACATTTGGCCACACAGCATGCAATTCATTTGCAGGACTGCCGTGTGTTTGATACACAACAAGGGAGTCAAGCAGCAGCGGAGCCAACAGGACGCCATCTGTTATTAATGCAGAAGGGAACTTTAAACTCTCCAGGCAGGACAGGCTCTGTCTACTTAGTCAATGTGAGCACCATTTCATTGTGTAAACCTTTACTATACAAATAATCTCCATTGTCATTGTCCATCAAATTTAGATGATGATGAAGACAGCCAGAGTCTGGCTGGCTCAGAGGCTGCAGCAGGTAGCTCTGGTGCACCTCTAGCTTCTCCGTTCACAGAGGAAGGGAAGAATAAAATGACCTAGGCTAGGATCAACGAATGTCACCGAGCAGTGACTAAGTTTTTTGGTAAAGGGTTTGCACCAGTTTGCCACAGTAGATGCCTCTGTATTTCGGTAGGTTAATTTGCTGTGTTTTGTCCAGCATGTCTTGCATGAAACATGACCAAAAGTTTCATGTTTTTATTTCAGTATAGTTCTGTTTTATTTATTCCTAGTCCTACCTTATATTTTCTGTAGGGAGATGATAAAAACTCTCAACCCAAAATACAATGCCCCAAACAGAGACAGTTTAACAAATCATCTGATTCCTGCTTGGTATGGGGTTGAAAAGAGCAATCTGATCACAGACCTGAAACATGTCACACATGCAGCCATCACAGCAGATGGTTGGACTAGTTTCAGTCAAGACCACTACCTCACGGTAACATTGCAATATGCCAGGGAAGGTCAGAGTAAAGAAAAAGTCCTCAAAACCAAAGCAGTGTACAAAGCTCAAACAGGGACAGCTGTAGCTGAGGAGATTAAGGGGATCCTGGAGGAGTTTGGAGTGAAAGAGAAGGTGGTGGCAGCAAACTGCAGATAACGCAGCAAACATGGATATAGCTGTGAAAACGCTAAACATCATCAAATTTCCATGTTTTGCACACACACTTAACCTTGGAGCTCAGAAGCTGTACAACTGCAAAACCGTTTCCAACTGGGCAGCAAGGATTCGTTCTGTGATCGTATGGATGTAGAGATCTCACATGGCTACAGTAGTCCTGAAGGAAAAGCAACAACTCCTCAGTAAGTAATAGGCCTACTGTTTAAATACTATCACTGCAAGCTAACGACAAATTGTAACATATAAATGAACAGATTAGGATCAATTTAAAAACGATAAAGTAATGGTAATATTACATTGTTTAATGTAATCTCAATCTGTGTGTGTGCCTGCAGAGCTGACCCAGCACATGCTCCTTTTAGATGTGAGGACGAGATGGAACTCTCTGTATCTGATGATGGAGACAGTTTCTGAACAGTTTCCTGCTATCCAAGCTGCAGCTATAGACCAATGGCTTAGAAAGCCCATGGAGAAGGAGAAAATTAAGATGACTTATATGAAACTTTGTTGACTGTAGCCATTAAAAGGGTTATGTTTGTTGTTTATGCAATATATTTTTTTTGTTTATGTTGCAGACTGGCCAGAATGGGCAATGAGGACCTGAGGAAAGCAGAGGAGTTTGTGCTGCTGATGAGGATGCATTACACATCCACACTTGCTGTCTCCAGCGAAAAAAGTCCAACCTGTGGCCAGATACTGCCCATCCTTCAGAAACTGCGCAAACGCTACACAGTGCAGGAAGACGACTCTGCGTTTGTACCTGGTAACGTTTGGAAAGATCATTCCAGATGTTCTCTTTGATGCTCCTGACAGTCACTGACATGTAATGATGGATTACTATATGACAATCATATACACTAATGGTTATTTATTGTCAGTCACATTTTCTTCTAAATTTGTGTTGTTTGTCCTCCATTGTAAACTTAAGGATGATGATATCCAGGTGTTCTCCACTGCTGGAGACACCCTAAGTCCACTGTTGTGTGCGTTTCCACCGTGATCTAAAGACCTGCGAAGATTAGGCAAATTAACCAGCTGACGTAGGCTGTAGCCATACAAAGCAATGCACAGGCATCATTATTTGTAACCACTATCCCATGAGCAACATTCGCAGGTCTGTAGACCACGGTGGAAACACACACAGCTGGGCTGAAGGAACCTTTTAGTTCCTTGAAAAGAGATCCGGGAACTTAAAAGTCCCAGGTACTTTTGGTCGAAATGCAGCTATATACACATTTCTTTTGCATCTGTTCGGACCCCCCCACCCAACACAAGCAATCATTTTGCAGAGCTTCCTCCTGCTTCTTTTGAACATATTTTATACCACCAACTCAGCACTTTGCCAGCCAGAGATCACTTGTGACTTTCATGTGACCCGTACAAACAGGCAAACATACAGTAGCTCTGTGCTCTCAAGTTCCAGTCAGACTCATGACTCCCTGCGAGATGTCAAGACAAACTGCAGCAAACAGAAGCTTTTCTGCTTCACTATGCTTTTTACTAGGGGTGTGACGAGATCTCGCGTCATGAGATCCCGCAAAATTAAAATGTAAAGATATTTTAGGTAAAAAGCTGTCTCGCGAGACTCGTGCAAATTACATTTTTCACATGCTGTCATGCCACAGATTAATTTTCTCACGCAGTGAAATACAAATTTATAACTGATCAGATAGACGACTCAGAGAAAATCAACTCCGTCCAGCTGACTGACACCGGTGTACGCTGTGATAGTAATCAACTGGACCCGCTCGAGATGTGACGAATTGTAACAAATCTGGTAGAGTTTTGCAGCATAAACAACAACTGAACTGATACACATATATGCATAAACAACTGAAACACCACCTGACCAGTGGTTAAGTTAAGGAGTATTACTTTAACTCTGCTGTCATTCAGTGTCTTACCTGTCATCAGTAATGCTGGCAATGTGGCGGCCATCAGGACAGAAGCTCACAGAGCGAACCCAACGGTCATTTGCCCCCCCAGCAAAAATGGGTGATGGAGGAGGGAAGAGATGTCTGGAGAAAGATGAGAGCAAGAGTTCAATAACAGCATCACTATCAACAAAGTTTCTCAGGTTAAAAATGAACATTCACTGTTTGTCAAAGACAGAACCGCCTTACCATTTCAAATGGCACATTCAATAGCACATTTATTTTCTTGAAAATAAAAAGTAGAACTTATAAGCAACAAAACACACTTGTGCTCATTTCAGTACACTCATTGGTCTGGCATGAGCAGAAGCTAATGTTAGCAAAGACAGAGACAAGCCCCTTTTCCACTGCATGGTACCAGCTTGACTTGCCTTTTTTAGGTTTTCCATTGTGGAAATGTTGCACCTGTACCTACTACCAGGTACTTTTTTCTGTATCACCTCCAGGCGAGCTGAGGGATACTAAAATGTGACGTGAAAACACAGCACACTGCTGATTGGTCAGAGAGAATATTCACTATTACTGCATCATCATTGCTGCACCAGACAGAGGCCAGCAACAGAAAGTTTTATATTTTACAGTTTTGGTATGGAATTTCATCACTAAATCCACTTCTGAGAAGTTTTGAGGTGAGAAATCAGCTGTGTAGATTTCCAATATTGACAGTTTTACGAGAAGTGATGGCGGAACAAAAACGTGCTTGAATATTTTTGGAGTTGAGGAGCTGCAGGGGAAGCCTGCGCCAACCCGCAGGAGGAGTGTGTGAGGCCGGCCAGCTCCCGGCGTCACACAGACAGGAAAACACAGCTGGAAGGTTTTCATACCGCTTATCTGTCTTTACATTCTGAGGAATGTTGAAACGTTTTTAAAAAAAAAGAGACAGCTGTGTGGATCGCTGGTGTGTGTGTCGCATTGAACATTACGTCGCGGCAGTTGTGTGTGGCGTCGCTATGACAACCAGCTACATTGAGTACCATCTCTGGGTATTGTCTGCAATGGAAAACAGAGCACAGCCAAACCGAGTCGAGGCAAGTTGAGCTGGTACTGGTAATGGAAAAAAGGCAATAGATATTGCTGTGTAACTGACGTTACTGAGTCTAACTCAGTTTAAGCTTGCCTGTTTAAGCATTTACCATTGTCCTGTGACTACGGTCAGACACAAGTTACATAGGCTCACTTTAAAATACAGCAAATGCTGCTGATGAAAAACTGACATGACAGCGAAGCACACCCTCCCTTAATAAAGACCATGATATACAGTTAAAAAAGCCCCACCCCACAAAAACAAATAAAACAATACTTTTTCATTGGCAAACTCTACCCTGCGCAGTTACGAACAATTATGCAAGGCAGAAAAACCCTGAACCCCATTTGTGTACTTCTTACCCCAATTCCAGCAGGACAGTGGCCTTGTGATGGTCCCATATAATGACTCGGGTGTCATAAGAGGCAGTGGCCAACAGCGCCCCATCTGGTGAAAACTCACAGGACACCACATCATTGTGGTGCCCGTCCAGCTTCTGGATCAATGTGTACTTATCCATGTTCCATAGGAACACCTGCAATTTGAAGAGGGCACTGTTATGGCCTTATGAAATGATTTGGACAGAGTATATTTGCGCTACATTACACTTGCATTTAGAAATTCAATTAAGAAACATGAAATTAAACAGAATTAAAACATAGTTATGCTCAAGTTATGTCATTGTAAAGCTTTGTAACCTTTAACCAGGCCATACAAACAAAAGTGCACATGCTACACAAGCAGCAAGGCTATAGCAAAATGCAACACTTCACTTAGGCCTACATGGGAAATTATAATTAAACATTCTAACATTTTATATAGGCCTAATAGCAATAATCTACATCATCATAATTTAGATTAGTACATATTATAATACATTATTGAATATACTAAATAAATACTATTATTTTATCATAAAAAGTCTACACAAAGAAGAGAAAATAAAACGAGTAGTAACTTAAGGTAACATAATGTTACTCCTCTGGCTTCCCCTTTCAGAGTTTTAGTTCACTGTGTTTACAATAGGCTCACACCTCCAGCAGGAGCCTACGAAGAGAGACAGATACTGCAAGAGAAAAGAATATTTTATGGCCAAAGGGTTTATACCTCTGGCAAAGTACACACACACACACACACACACAAACACACAAAAGTGATAATGTGTGTATTAATATCTCCAGGGAAATTAATCATATGAGAGCTATGCATTTATAAAAAAATTTATATAAAAAAAAAATCTATGTCTGCACATCGTCACTAAGAAATTATAAATTCTTTAAAGGTGCCACAAAGCTGCTTGTGAAGGAATGTAGTTGACACACATTAAATTAAACTCCTAACAGTCATGTGCAGGCTAGTGGTTCAGTTTCTTTCTCTCTATACTAAATAGCTTCCTCCTCTCCTAGTTTCCCAATTTAAGTCAAAACCCATTAGTATAATTTTCTCTGTGGGATTTCTAAGCTGTGCTTTTCATCACAAGTATGCTGATTCAGAAATGCAGATGAAATAAAAGGGTAATATATTGTTCCACTTTAGCTGCCAACAGCAGAAACACTCATATGCTCTTTATAATAACAGGAAAACAGCTGCAGATGGAGAAGTTACCCAACTGGCCAATTTGTCGACTGTTTTCTCAAGTTTTAATGCGGCAGCTGACATTGTCCGTGCTCTGCAAATGCACAAAAATAGTCATAAGAATATCTGTACCAATATCAACAATAATCTGAAAACTGTACAATAATTCCATTACAAAAGGGTTTTGTGTAAAATTTGCAAAGCACTGAGAGCTGCTGGCTAACACTGACAGTGAAGGGAGGGGTCGGTTGGTTGTTAAACTGTAGTAGCTGGCTGAATAGTTGTCTATAACTTGCCATTAGTATCATAACGATGTTACACTGTATGCACAAGGGCAACATTTAACCTGACAGTAACAGAAATCCTAGTAACAAAAGAAAAGCTAGCGTGTGCAGACAGTGAACGGAGCTATGTAAAGATATAAAGGGGGGTGGTGTGGAAGTGGGTTTGGGAGAGAGGTGGGGGTGAAGGGAGATACAGGGTGTATTTAACAACCAATTTAATGATAGTTTTAAACTGAAATTAAAATAGAGGAACTGCAACAGCAGAGGTAGACAGACACGGAGCAGCACCTACGTACAGATTGACCTTGCGGGTCAGGTGCCAGGCTGCCCCTTGGCCAGGCCTTTGGGCATTGCGCACTGTGCGTCCCCGGTTTACACCGGCTGCTCAAATTGTCAGTGCGGCGCTCCCTTCAAAACCAATCACACACTGAGCTCTGCCACCACCTGTGACAGGGAGAGCAAGACACACACTGTAGGGACACACACAGCCTAACAAAGCTACCACCATGTCTATCATTACCACCATGTTCAGAGTGATCTAAAGCTGCAACATTGTAGATAAGGCTCGTCTATGGAATTAATGTCCAGGGGCTGCAGAAATATGGGAGGTCAATTCAATATCTAATTTTATCTGACCTTTAATAATATGCAAAGTAGGGCTGCACGATTTGGAGAAAAAGTTTTGAGATTATTGTGGACAATACTGCGATTCGATTATAATGTTACAAATGGTACCAAGTCTATTTGCTTGATTCTCAAGGAATACCCCAAAATACTGACATTTTGAAATGAATGAACAAAGTTAGACGATAAAAAATATATACAGTTTTTCCCAACAGAATGACAGCGTAACTGTGGCACGGAGGAGATTGGCACAATGGCATCCTGCATCTGACTAAATCTCCATCTGTCCATTGCAGAGGCTCCATCCACAACCTGGAGAAGGAGCTAGTGTAAACTATAATATTATAACGTTAATATATTAATTACTATATTCATTAAAATTTAATTTAATGGAATAGTATTTTACCACAAGTTGAATATTTAATCCAGTTCCAGCTGTGGGTTAATTTTATTATTTAATTATTGTGCAAGCAAAATTATCTATTTGGTCTCTAATTTGTTAATGCTAAGTACTAATTTGTCAATCATATTGTTCAACATTTGAAAGTTTGCTGTAGCACTTTTTCCTAATACCCAGGCTGTGATTGGTCGGTTGACGAGAAGTGACTGACAAAAGGCTTTATGAGAAGTTGAAAAACAAAAGGCATCGATACAGCTAATGTTCAGCTGCCAACTACGCATCTGTCTCTGCCACAGAGTGACTGGCTGACCGGCATTTCTCTCGGGTGCTCCGGTGGCCAGTCCGATTACGTCTTGAACAATAAGCCGGGATGGGAAGGGGGTTACGTTCGGTTGTTGTCGTCTTTAATTTTACCTGCTCACTGCCTATAAATTACTTTTTCTGGTTCGTACTTATCTTTTTTTTGTACGTGAGAGCCCAGTGTGGGCAGAGATAATGAGCGGACTGCAGTGCACACCGAGACGAGAGTCTCACAACACACAACACACTTTTTCTGTTTAATTAAAATCACACACTTTTTGCAGTTATGTAATCACACATGATGACATCGCGATTGCAACTGCGATTAGATCAATCATGCAGCCCTAATGCTTAGTTTATATGAAGACAATTGTTTTCAAAACGCCAAGAGTATTTTTTTTAGAAGTTGCTTAAATTTTTGTTTTCCAAGATTCCCCTTGCTGTAATGATTTAAAGGTTTAGTTTGGCCTCCACCACTTCAACATAAGAGGTATCTTAATTATGATGAAACAAGTTTACTATAACAAAAGTGAAAACATTTGCCTGCTCTGCATGCAAACTTCAGAACACTAAAATCCTTTTTTCCCCCACAAACAAAAATCAAACAGAATCTAGATGCAGGGAGCTCAACTTATCATGACACCGAGCAATTTGTTTTGAGGTGGAAATGGGAGGGCATGGCGGACGGGGTGTGTTTTCATTTGTAGATTGATTGAGCAGCACAAAGCAATTGCATACAGATTAGCTAGCAAACACATCAAAATAAGTAAAAAGGAACTTGTATACGTACTGCTTTGCCGGCGCCAACTGAACACAGGATGGAGGAGTCAGGGGAGAAAGCGCTGCAGTACACCCAGTTCTGATGCCCCCTCAAAACCTTCACCATGTTACCTACAAGACAAACAGCATTATCTAACATGACCTAATATTAATTTTGCAATTCAAGTAATAATTTATTTAGTTGTGTTTTGAAATAAGCAATCCATAGTTTAGCATATTTCCCAGGTCCTTTTGTTGCCACAAAAAACAAAAACCCTCATGCACTCACACCGTTTCTTTCCTACTTCTTGGAGTGTAGCTGCATACTAAAGACTTCAGTAAACACTTTCCTAATGAGTTTATGGTCTCAATTAATTTTTAGCATTTTGGTCACCTACAAATGTCTTGTTCAGCATTTGGTTGCACTAAAACACTCAAGATACTTAAAGTACATCTTGCTTTAAGCCCGTTTTCCACAGCCCAAAATAGCATCTAAATTAAAATCACAGTTAACGTGAATTATGAGCGCACTTTGCCAACTAAGCTAGCTAGCTAGCCCCACCCTCTTGTCTGAATATGGTCACTTTTGTCCACAAAAATTATGGGTGATTTGAAATGGGTTTTGCACATTTATGGATCACTTCCTGTGAAGTTGTAGGTCACTTTACATTTGTAAATTTGGACAATGTGTACTGCAGAGAGGTGTAAAAATAATATGTACACAAATATCTCCCTAACCAAACCATGTATTTTTACATTTGTGTTGTGTAAAATCATATCCGCAAAAATACAAATATGCACTATTGAATCTGTACTAATTTTAATTTCACATAAAAAGTTATTTACGCATTTGTGGATCTATGTCTACACACAAAACAGCTTTTACACATTTGCAGATCACTTCCTGCCAATTTGCAGGTTGGTGTTGGGAGCAGTGTTCCGCTGTTGGACTTCCCCTGAAAGCAATTATGCGTCCAGCATCCAGCACCTGATGCAACACCAGCGACTGCCATGATAGTAATCAATTGGACCACCTTGAGCTGGGATTCAGATCCAGTTTGTGACCCAGCCGCAACGTGATATGTAGAGTTTCAATATAAAAATGTAACGTTAAAAACTGAAGTGCAAACTTGATGGTGCTTTGCCCTTTTGTAAGCACCGCTCTGTACAGTAACTTTTATATGGGCTTGCTTGTATCATTTGCCAGCATGCAATCACGAGTGACAAGTACTAGCCAATCACAGCACAGCAGGGCGGACTTGTCGAAACTGGCAGGGGGAAAAAAAACATGATTCCACCAAAGCGAGCGAGACGAGAAGGAAGTGAGTGACAGGAAGCTGGGCTGCGTATCAGTGTGTGTATCAGCTTGCTGTCAGGGAGACGAAAGGCGCATTTTCAGGATTGATACTGTGGAAAATGAATATTGAAACTGTTGTAAATATTCAGAATCGATATGTATCAAACAAAATAAAAATCAATCAACAGTTTGGCAGGTAGTACAAATATTATGAATTCTTATTAAACAATGGCTTTAGTCTCTTAACATTACAACTTTTTTTCCCTGGATATGTCAGAGA
>NC_060166.1:3927343-3936975 GCF_021292245.1 Micropterus dolomieu | reverse complement strand
ATGAGCGGACTGCAGTGCACACCGAGACGAGAGTCTCACAACACACAACACACTTTTTCTGTTTAATTAAAATCACACACTTTTTGCAGTTATGTAATCACACATGATGACATCGCGATTGCAACTGCGATTAGATCAATCATGCAGCCCTAATGCTTAGTTTATATGAAGACAATTGTTTTCAAAACGCCAAGAGTATTTTTTTTAGAAGTTGCTTAAATTTTTGTTTTCCAAGATTCCCCTTGCTGTAATGATTTAAAGGTTTAGTTTGGCCTCCACCACTTCAACATAAGAGGTATCTTAATTATGATGAAACAAGTTTACTATAACAAAAGTGAAAACATTTGCCTGCTCTGCATGCAAACTTCAGAACACTAAAATCCTTTTTTCCCCCACAAACAAAAATCAAACAGAATCTAGATGCAGGGAGCTCAACTTATCATGACACCGAGCAATTTGTTTTGAGGTGGAAATGGGAGGGCATGGCGGACGGGGTGTGTTTTCATTTGTAGATTGATTGAGCAGCACAAAGCAATTGCATACAGATTAGCTAGCAAACACATCAAAATAAGTAAAAAGGAACTTGTATACGTACTGCTTTGCCGGCGCCAACTGAACACAGGATGGAGGAGTCAGGGGAGAAAGCGCTGCAGTACACCCAGTTCTGATGCCCCCTCAAAACCTTCACCATGTTACCTACAAGACAAACAGCATTATCTAACATGACCTAATATTAATTTTGCAATTCAAGTAATAATTTATTTAGTTGTGTTTTGAAATAAGCAATCCATAGTTTAGCATATTTCCCAGGTCCTTTTGTTGCCACAAAAAACAAAAACCCTCATGCACTCACACCGTTTCTTTCCTACTTCTTGGAGTGTAGCTGCATACTAAAGACTTCAGTAAACACTTTCCTAATGAGTTTATGGTCTCAATTAATTTTTAGCATTTTGGTCACCTACAAATGTCTTGTTCAGCATTTGGTTGCACTAAAACACTCAAGATACTTAAAGTACATCTTGCTTTAAGCCCGTTTTCCACAGCCCAAAATAGCATCTAAATTAAAATCACAGTTAACGTGAATTATGAGCGCACTTTGCCAACTAAGCTAGCTAGCTAGCCCCACCCTCTTGTCTGAATATGGTCACTTTTGTCCACAAAAATTATGGGTGATTTGAAATGGGTTTTGCACATTTATGGATCACTTCCTGTGAAGTTGTAGGTCACTTTACATTTGTAAATTTGGACAATGTGTACTGCAGAGAGGTGTAAAAATAATATGTACACAAATATCTCCCTAACCAAACCATGTATTTTTACATTTGTGTTGTGTAAAATCATATCCGCAAAAATACAAATATGCACTATTGAATCTGTACTAATTTTAATTTCACATAAAAAGTTATTTACGCATTTGTGGATCTATGTCTACACACAAAACAGCTTTTACACATTTGCAGATCACTTCCTGCCAATTTGCAGGTTGGTGTTGGGAGCAGTGTTCCGCTGTTGGACTTCCCCTGAAAGCAATTATGCGTCCAGCATCCAGCACCTGATGCAACACCAGCGACTGCCATGATAGTAATCAATTGGACCACCTTGAGCTGGGATTCAGATCCAGTTTGTGACCCAGCCGCAACGTGATATGTAGAGTTTCAATATAAAAATGTAACGTTAAAAACTGAAGTGCAAACTTGATGGTGCTTTGCCCTTTTGTAAGCACCGCTCTGTACAGTAACTTTTATATGGGCTTGCTTGTATCATTTGCCAGCATGCAATCACGAGTGACAAGTACTAGCCAATCACAGCACAGCAGGGCGGACTTGTCGAAACTGGCAGGGGGAAAAAAAACATGATTCCACCAAAGCGAGCGAGACGAGAAGGAAGTGAGTGACAGGAAGCTGGGCTGCGTATCAGTGTGTGTATCAGCTTGCTGTCAGGGAGACGAAAGGCGCATTTTCAGGATTGATACTGTGGAAAATGAATATTGAAACTGTTGTAAATATTCAGAATCGATATGTATCAAACAAAATAAAAATCAATCAACAGTTTGGCAGGTAGTACAAATATTATGAATTCTTATTAAACAATGGCTTTAGTCTCTTAACATTACAACTTTTTTTCCCTGGATATGTCAGAGAACACAGATATGTGGGAGACATTCTGAATGTGTACGAAGTTTTGAACATGAGCAGAAAATCTGCTGAAACACAGGAGCTAGTCCAGGAGTTTCTAACTGATTTAAAATGAATTAATTTATCATTGAGGTGAAAAGGTGCCACAAAAGAGGGGGGAACTAAATCATGCATGCATGCTGACTCAGCAGGGATGATATTAAATAAGTTAATCTACAGGACAAACATATTTAAAAGCAATAAAGAATGCATGAGTACGTCACTGCATTATGTTCTATTCCATTTTTATTTTTTGAATTGTCACCTGCCACCTGAATTTTATATTTCTCTTTAAATAATTTAAAACATTTCCACCATAAACTGGTGCAGAAAAGGCAGAGAGTGGAGGAAATTAAGTCTTTAATGCTCAAAATTTCCTGGGGGAGGAACCCATGACTCTCCACTTACTAAGTGCCCCATCCAAGAAAAGTATCTGTATTCACACAGGTTCTGGAAGGAACATTGACTTATTAAATTTAATTATTATTCAAATGGCTTTGTTGATCCCCGGGAAAGTAATAAATCTGTTTGTCATTCAATAATATGTTTTTTTCATGTTCTTTTAATAACAATAGTATCAACAAGAATAATAAACAATATTCAGGGCAAACAGCCTGCATCTTTTTTGATGGGGTGCCGTAAGGTACCTGGATAATGTATAAGGGGATGCTGGCTCAAAGAAGGGTGAGAACCACTGATGTAGACCATACAGCAGATCAGGAACTCTCATAATGTCTGTGTGACTGCATTATCTCTGCATTAAATAAATAAATATAAAAACAGAATACACTAGGATTTTCCTGGGTTGTTCTTTGCCTTTACAGACTGGCCCTAGCCCCAGATTCTTTCTCCCACTCTTCAAAACTGTACCAGCCCTCTAAACTTACAATTTAGAGCTCTGTCAACAGCATGTTCTCAATTGAAGAAACAAATGTCTGGAACAAACTGAGCTCTGCTGTTACCTCATTACAACTGAAAATACAATTAAAAGGAAAAAAAGAAAAGAAACGAAACAAGTTAAAACTAGAATTGCAAGCAGTTGTAAGCGGAGTCCAAGCCTCCAGGCGCCAGCTGCGCCCCTCGCAGGCCGCGCAAGTCGACCCGTGCATCCCACCGTGGTGTCAGGGGCCCGTGGTGAATAAACGACCAGAGTTTGAAATTGAAGTGACTTACGGTCTGTAGCGCTTACCGCCAAGGCCGCAGTATCACTTTTATGCACGGAATAAAAAAATAATAATCTTAGCGAAAACAAAAGGGTTCCGACCCCCCACTCGGGCTTGGACCCCAAATGAAAGCTTTCCACTAAGGACAGCTCATCTACATACCGTCATCTTTGAGGTCCCATACACGGAGGGTCTTATCTCTGGATGCAGAAACTAGCATGAGGCTGCCATCAGGAGCAAAGGTCAGGTCTCGCACTACGTCAGTATGGTCCATCAGATTCAGCAACAGTTTTCCTGCAACATGCAGTCAAGCATTAATGAAAAACTCATCCATAGTGAAGTGTAACAACTACTCCTCAGTCAAGTTTGACAATGTGTACAACTTAACAGTGACTATGTTAGTGATACAATGCATCTCCATTCCTGCTCCACAAGGCTCCAATACCTCCACCTTTGTATGCTTAAGGCAAGGCAAGTTTATTGTTATTGTACATTTCAACAACAAGGTAATTCAAAGTGCTTTACATAAAAGCAACAGGGAAATTAAATTTTTTTTTAAAAGCAATATAGGGATATTGAAAAAAATACACATTAAAAAATAATAAAAGTTACAGTGCACAATCAAGGTTAAAAGAGTTAAATGGAAAATAAAAACAGGCTTTTAACAGAGAATTGTAAGGGAAAAATCAGGAATGAAACAAAAACAGAACTTCATGTATAGCGTGGAATGAAAGGACAGATTCTCTTTGTTTACTGAAAACTAAGAAACATCCTCCAACAGCTTTAGGCCCCATCCACACTACTCCATTTTAGTTCACAAACGGAGAATTAAAACAAATACGATCTCCATCCACACCAGCGTTTTAGCTGCATATCAGATGTGATCTCTGTCTACATGAAAACACTGGGCATGCGCGTGCTGGTGTAAACATGAAGCAGATGATCTATTACGTAGTTACAGAAGATTTGGCGAAGAATCACACCAGATTTTTTTTTTTGCATGCAACAATAACGAGCATGGACTGTTACTGAATGTAACATGGGACAGTGGCAGCGGAAAACAGACTGGGAGTTGTTGCAAAGTAAACGTTGACATGCAGTAGCCTACAAGTGTAGGCAGATAGGCCTGTTATTTGCATGGTACAGAATATTTTAATAAAAACACCAATTCAAAAACACTGTCAGTAGCATCATGTTTCAGCTTTGCAGAGTTATAAGACCCAATCAGAGAGCCGAGCATGAGCGCCTGCGTCATCGTTTCTAAAGTCCTCCGTTTTTGTCCATCTTCACTAAAAACGCTCTCCGGAGTTTCGAAACGCTAAACGGGGGCGGCAGCGTTTCCAAACTTCACCATTTTAGGTCTTCGTTTTTGCCGTTTTAGTCTGGACGGGAGGTGCAAACATAGCAAAATGTTTCCGTTTTAATTCGAAAACGCAGTAGTGTGGATGGGGCCTTAGTGCTGAAAGTGCAAACAGAATGCTCTGAGGATATGGGATCTACTGACTCCTAGACTCTACTGTAATTATCCATGTAGAAGACAAGAAAACAGATTTGAAGTGTAAAAACCATTATGTGGTCTGTGAAGACAGGGGGATTGTTTAAAATGCGTGTTTTTGTTCTGTCAGACGCACCTGAGACGGACTAATTAAAAACTACTTCAAGACGGTCTGTTGTACAAATAGACTGTAAACAATGAATCTGAGCAGGTCATTACAGTCTTAATATTTTTGTCATTATTTGTACCTATTCATTGACAGTGCTGTATAACTTAATTGTTTCTGTATTCCACACCTTTCTTTTTAACTTCATTTTGTTTTCATCTGTAAACCTCCTCTTGGAGGAAGAAGGAATGTGGACGATAAACATCTAAAGATACAAATCACTATAGAAATTGGGTGTGGCGAGCTGTTTGGACAGTAACATCAAAACAGCCAAACATATGGGTCTGCATCCCCCAATTTCTGTTATTTTCTAAAACAAACAAGCAAGACTCACTTTGGAGAATATATCAGCTTTAAGCCCCGTGGACTTGATAGTGTTGATTCAACTTAGTGCCTCCCAAATCCCACTGCTGTGATTTTTGCTGCCAAAAAAAACTGACATTCAAAATACTACAAAAGTCTGATTTAGTTCTAATAAAACCTTTTAATATCACAGTTAGCTCACGACATCCTATCACTTTAAAGCAATGTGTCCTCACCAGTGTAAACATCCCAGATCTTGATGCGACCATTGTTGAGGCCTGTTGCCAGTAGCAGCTGGTCCTGGCCAAACCTGAAGCGGTGCCACTCAATATTAACACAGCGGCTCTGCTTCTCTGGCACAGAGGAGCCGAAGGCCAATCCCCATACGATGTCACCGCAGTCGATACTGTGCTCGCGGGGTTCACCGGCCACTGGAATTACTTGGCCTCCATTGCTGTTCTGACGAGACAAACGACGGGGGCTTGAAGCATTGGTGCACTCTCCTCCATGGCCCACTGAACTACAGCAACAAAAAACAGAGAAAGATACAAAAAGTAGCGCTAAGCCATCAAGTGAACAGTCGCATGCGCCTGTCACTATAACGTTTGCTGGACGATATATTGTCCCAGAAATAATTGCCATAAATGATTCTGTCATTTTACCATGACAATATTTAACATTTTATGCCACTTACAGTGCATCCTGAAAATATTCACAGTGCATCACATCTTCCACATTTTGTTATGTTACAGCCTTATTCCAAAATATTTCCTCAAAATTCTACAAACAATAGCCCATCATGAAAACATGAAAAAAGTTTGTTTGAAATCTTTGCAAATTAATTAAAAATAAAAAAAAGCACATTAAGCATAGGAGTTGTCACAGGTTGGCCATGGTCAGCCATCCATTACACGACAAGGGTCCATGGGAAACCCCCAAGTGTTTTAACAGAGGTAGAAGCAGCTAACCAGTCAATGCCTGCTGTTTGGGAACAAGCACTTGTTCTACAGACAATTTCAAAGTGTGGCTCCAAGAGTCACAAGCTAAGCTGAAAGGTAGCTGATGATATAAGCCACATGTCCTTGACACTGAGTAGCACCTTTTTGTGTTTGTTCTGCTTCCCATGTTTGGCAGGGAAAGATACTGGGGGGTAAAAAATGACTAGAAAGTTCTATTAGCACATAGATTTGCTTAACGCCAACACTATGTACAGCCCAGGAACAAATGAAAGAGAAAAGCTGAATAAAAGAATGGAGAAACATATCAAATGCAGATGCTTCGTCCACCAGGGCTCACTGAATGGTTTGGTCACGTAGATGTCATTTAAAGATCAGGAGAGGAAGCTCGCCAAGCATGGAGTGTTGCCGTGCTTGCTGAGCGCAAGAGTAAAATTCATTAGCTGATACTGATATTAATGATCATGTGAAATTTCAGTAGCAGCTCTCATTCATTGAGCAGCAGCAATGCACCGAAAAAGGGGAAACACGGCTCTGTTATGTGCCACCACAGACTGTCTGGTTCTACACTTCTGAGGTCCAGTTTTTGCATTCCGTTAACATTCGGTTTTCCATAAAAATTTAGAAAATCGATTTATAACATTTGTGAATCGAAAAAAAATACCACCTTTAAAAGGGACAATGTCGTTTTCAGCAGCCACTAGCAGTGCGGTTTTAAGATTGCAACCAGGCGTGTGCTTGTACGCATGCTTTCTTGAACTCATAAGCGAGCATAATCACAACACAACCGCTTTCATACAGATCCTGCAATTAACACGGAAACATCGGCATGCCAGCTGTGGCTTTCCTCCAGACATGTTCAGGCTCTGTTACTTCAATGTTCCCGGCTCAGAGGCAACTTTACTATCTGTATCCTTCACCGGAGGCTCAGCAATGTAAGCACAGCTAACTTACATCTATTGGATGATAATGAAACGGTTAGTGAGCTAGACTGAATATTATAACTGAGATTGTTGCTACACTTTAACACTTTGCAGTAAGTTAACTTTACTGTAGTGTTAGTGGGTGGCTCTTTCTCTGTGTTGTTCTAGCCATTTTGTTGCAGTATTGTATAATATGTGGGTCATGTTAGTAAGTAACTGAGTATCGGCAAAACGACAATAAATCTAAACTGAACATTACGAAGCAAAGCAGTGGCAGGTCTGAGCTAATGTAACGTTAGCCGACTGCCCTGCCTGAATCACTATAGGCAAGTAAACAAACATTTGCTCTGTACCATTACATCCTTTCTTGCAGGCTAAAATCAACACTTTGACATAATACTGGTGGTACACATGTTAGTAATATGGGTCACGCAAACTGGTGAAGTAATGTGGAAAGCAATACAACTTTGCACCGGATAACGATACCAACTGCTCTGCGTTAGCCGGCGAGCTAACGTGCCTGTCTCAGTGGCTCCAGCCTTTCTAATGTTCATTGCGTTTTCACTCAACATTATCTGATCTTGTTTAGTCTGATTGGCTTCAGCACATAATACTTTATATTGTTGTTTTGTATCCTTACATGGAGTTTATGTTGGGGTTTGTGTTTTGTTGGGAGCCGCTTGTTTTGTGGTGTTAGTGGACTGCGTGTCGTTAGCTGCGGTGTTGTTGCTGTAATCTGAGAGAGGCTTGGGACATCCCGACCAGGTGGCCTCACATAAGAAGCAGAATAGTGGCTGTTTCAAGCAACACAACTTCATTTCTAAATGAGGTTAGAGTCCATTGACAAAAAGAAAGTAAAAATTTGTTTTATTAATAAGTGATTTCATTGAAAAACTACATATAGCCCCTTTAATAGTTGAGTATATTTACAACATAAAGCTCAGTGAACTATGAGGGCAAAAAAAATAAAAATCATCATCTTAATTGATGTAAAATGTTCATCCAGCCCTACCCTGAATCATTGGAGATAGGACAATTCATGCTTGCATTTTGTGTCTTCATTTACTTAATTTACAACTTTTGACATTTATCTGTAGAACATAAAAAATAGGCACTGTCAGCATTTTTATTCACCCCTTCTGTACAATTTCATTTGTACATTAAAATCAAAAGGAAACTTCTCAATCACTCAAAAGGTGACTAGTTCACATTTGCAATATAAGGGAAACACTGGTGTATGGTCTTAACCATTGAACAAAACCATAAATATGTATGTTAACGTTATAATGGTTGCTACATTTCAATTACTTGTAGTAACACTGCATTTGAGTGAGATAATAATGATGTGATACTTACAAGTTCTTTAGGCATTTTGTCCAGGGAATGAGCCTGACAATGCGATGCCCCTGAGACCAAGCGAAGTAGGAACCATTGGGTGCAAAGGCTACTGTCCACGCCTCGCGGCCAGATTTCTGGTCAAAGGGAGCAACAGGCACCAGGAGTTCACCAATGAACTTAGCCTTACCTGGAAAAGCGACATTGTTGCTTCAGCTATACCCATCAATAGAATCACTTATGGCCAACCCACAAGAATTCCATTCTCCCAAAGTAACCTCTTAACTCTCTCTCTCACTCACACACACACAGGCTTGTCAATGACGCAGGCATCTATCTGGCTAACTGTGCAAACCAAACCATTCATAGAAAAAAAGTGGGTGGGGTACTTCACAAATTAATGAGCTTCAATGCTTGGTAAAATAACTAATAAACAATTTCATGCATGTTCATTTGAAGAAATGAATAAATAACAAGTCTAGAAAACAAACCACTAGAGACACTAATACTCTATGTCCACATCCATGATCCATACTTGACCTCTGAATGTACTGACCGACAAGTCAAAATGTTTAGGGCAGTCAGATCTACTTTGAAATGTTGGCTTATACTTTCCCAACAAATGTGATGGAATCAATACTGATGGAGAATTTCATAACAACTGTCTGGAAAACACAAGCAGCAAAGAATTTGCTTCAGGAAAAAAAAGTAACAGTTCCATAAATGTTTCATTAGGGACAACTGTTTTCTTTTAGGGTTTGGTCCGGCTAACTTCTTGGATTTATCTTTACACATAAGTATGAAGGGAGCTGGATTTCTTTGTCACAACTTTTAGTTTTAGATTCTGACAATAAGGAAAAACTGAACTAACCAACATTACAGACACACTAGATGATATGATACACAAGCATTTGAGAAAGACAGGTTACAGTATATGCCGTGTAAGTTAACGTTACGCTTGTGGACACGCACGTAACACACGTAGGCAGTGGTGTGTGCAGGGTTATGAATCTCACTGCTTGTGTGTGGGGGAGGGCCGGGTCTGAACACAGCTTTTAATCAGCAACACAGCGCGAAGGACCAAATTTTAACCATAGAGAGTAAAATAATAAACTAA
>NC_060166.1:3917289-3927243 GCF_021292245.1 Micropterus dolomieu | reverse complement strand
AACATTTGCTCTGTACCATTACATCCTTTCTTGCAGGCTAAAATCAACACTTTGACATAATACTGGTGGTACACATGTTAGTAATATGGGTCACGCAAACTGGTGAAGTAATGTGGAAAGCAATACAACTTTGCACCGGATAACGATACCAACTGCTCTGCGTTAGCCGGCGAGCTAACGTGCCTGTCTCAGTGGCTCCAGCCTTTCTAATGTTCATTGCGTTTTCACTCAACATTATCTGATCTTGTTTAGTCTGATTGGCTTCAGCACATAATACTTTATATTGTTGTTTTGTATCCTTACATGGAGTTTATGTTGGGGTTTGTGTTTTGTTGGGAGCCGCTTGTTTTGTGGTGTTAGTGGACTGCGTGTCGTTAGCTGCGGTGTTGTTGCTGTAATCTGAGAGAGGCTTGGGACATCCCGACCAGGTGGCCTCACATAAGAAGCAGAATAGTGGCTGTTTCAAGCAACACAACTTCATTTCTAAATGAGGTTAGAGTCCATTGACAAAAAGAAAGTAAAAATTTGTTTTATTAATAAGTGATTTCATTGAAAAACTACATATAGCCCCTTTAATAGTTGAGTATATTTACAACATAAAGCTCAGTGAACTATGAGGGCAAAAAAAATAAAAATCATCATCTTAATTGATGTAAAATGTTCATCCAGCCCTACCCTGAATCATTGGAGATAGGACAATTCATGCTTGCATTTTGTGTCTTCATTTACTTAATTTACAACTTTTGACATTTATCTGTAGAACATAAAAAATAGGCACTGTCAGCATTTTTATTCACCCCTTCTGTACAATTTCATTTGTACATTAAAATCAAAAGGAAACTTCTCAATCACTCAAAAGGTGACTAGTTCACATTTGCAATATAAGGGAAACACTGGTGTATGGTCTTAACCATTGAACAAAACCATAAATATGTATGTTAACGTTATAATGGTTGCTACATTTCAATTACTTGTAGTAACACTGCATTTGAGTGAGATAATAATGATGTGATACTTACAAGTTCTTTAGGCATTTTGTCCAGGGAATGAGCCTGACAATGCGATGCCCCTGAGACCAAGCGAAGTAGGAACCATTGGGTGCAAAGGCTACTGTCCACGCCTCGCGGCCAGATTTCTGGTCAAAGGGAGCAACAGGCACCAGGAGTTCACCAATGAACTTAGCCTTACCTGGAAAAGCGACATTGTTGCTTCAGCTATACCCATCAATAGAATCACTTATGGCCAACCCACAAGAATTCCATTCTCCCAAAGTAACCTCTTAACTCTCTCTCTCACTCACACACACACAGGCTTGTCAATGACGCAGGCATCTATCTGGCTAACTGTGCAAACCAAACCATTCATAGAAAAAAAGTGGGTGGGGTACTTCACAAATTAATGAGCTTCAATGCTTGGTAAAATAACTAATAAACAATTTCATGCATGTTCATTTGAAGAAATGAATAAATAACAAGTCTAGAAAACAAACCACTAGAGACACTAATACTCTATGTCCACATCCATGATCCATACTTGACCTCTGAATGTACTGACCGACAAGTCAAAATGTTTAGGGCAGTCAGATCTACTTTGAAATGTTGGCTTATACTTTCCCAACAAATGTGATGGAATCAATACTGATGGAGAATTTCATAACAACTGTCTGGAAAACACAAGCAGCAAAGAATTTGCTTCAGGAAAAAAAAGTAACAGTTCCATAAATGTTTCATTAGGGACAACTGTTTTCTTTTAGGGTTTGGTCCGGCTAACTTCTTGGATTTATCTTTACACATAAGTATGAAGGGAGCTGGATTTCTTTGTCACAACTTTTAGTTTTAGATTCTGACAATAAGGAAAAACTGAACTAACCAACATTACAGACACACTAGATGATATGATACACAAGCATTTGAGAAAGACAGGTTACAGTATATGCCGTGTAAGTTAACGTTACGCTTGTGGACACGCACGTAACACACGTAGGCAGTGGTGTGTGCAGGGTTATGAATCTCACTGCTTGTGTGTGGGGGAGGGCCGGGTCTGAACACAGCTTTTAATCAGCAACACAGCGCGAAGGACCAAATTTTAACCATAGAGAGTAAAATAATAAACTAAATAACCATAACTAACCTGTAATATACCGGTAATGCACACTATGTTAACTGAGACGGTTGCATATAATTTTACAGATATTCAAGTGAGCTAAACTGACGCTAGCTGTGTTAACATTAGTTAACGCTCCGCCCCGATGTTCAGTGTAATTAACCACACGCCGAACATAACGTTATACAAGACCATTGCACAAAACAGTGGCTCTGTAACGTTACCGTAACGTTAGATTCACTTAAAATAGCATCTTTGCAACTGAGCTATTACAACAGGCAAACAATGCTCACCACAGCCTACCACGGCGTAACTTGGTTAAAGATTTTAATTAATGTAACTGTTATTTAACTGGTAGCGTAACTTTAAGTTATACTGAAACAATTTAGTTTGGTGCGATATAATTTTAAGGTTGCAACGGACCCGTTCACTCCGAGGCTAACGTTAACTCCTCACGATGCTCCCAGAACTTGCCCACAGATAAACGAAACATTTAGCATTTGAACTTACCTATATCATTTTCGTTTACAGAGTCTGGGAAGCTTGCCATCTAAATAAGCACACCGACTTAAGAGAAAAGCCAAGCACGGACGTTAAAACGAAGTTTAGAGGAAATAAACAACTGGTGCGCAATTAGACGGCGGATGTTCCTCTTCTACCGTCTACTGAAGTCGGTTGGATCCCTCCGCCAGGCTAACCGTGGAAAATACAGTCGTCGTTCAACCTCTGTAACGTTAGATCTCTTCTTTTCCTTTACTTCATCGACAATATACGTTATTTTACTGTTACTGGTGCGCTGGTGTTACAACTATGTCGAATTAAAGACTGTTTAACATGTAATTTTAGTATTTCATTCCGTAGACATGAGAATGTTCCCCTGCGGTACAATGGCTCCCGACTGGATGGTACAAATATTCTCATCTGAAGGAGGCGTGACCATGAAACACGGGAGGGCTTTCAATACACGTCAGCACAGTTGCCATGACAATACTATTAAAACCTCCCCCTGCTGCTCGCTTTTCAATAATGCTGCGTTCGAGACAACTCGGAACTCGAAATTTTCCGACCTCCAACTACAAAAAACAATAGTCCAGGGGCGAGTTCAGCGCCGACAAAACGTGGCAAAACCGTGGGCAAAACGTACACCATGTTGTCCGCATGCACACTGCATTTTCCTGTCTTTTTAACAACAGTGCCAAATCCTGCTAACGTTATATCCGTTCTGCATATCCGCAAAAGTGGTTCTGTCAGTCAAAGAAGGTTACCGCAAATCTGCCTGTTCAAAATGATCCAACTAACTCTTTCAAATCAAGATAACAAAATGTTTTTAATCATTAATAATAATAATTAATAAACTGTTCACTATGATGTAATAGGAATATAATAAAAATATGAAAAACCTAATTCAACAGTACATTATTAATTTCGAATAATTACAACAATCTAACAAAGTAGCAACACAAAGGAGGTCGACATGCATACAATCGCCGACTTAAGTTTTTTTTGTTTGTTTGTTTGTTTTTTGCATTATTTTTGGGGTGTAAGGGATTGTACTACTTTGATTTTATTGATGATTAAGTATTGATAAGGTAGAAGCCATGCCTTCTTCCATACTATATCATCTACAAATCGATTCCAGTATGAAATCACATATGGTACTGTAGCAATGTCTCTTTGGAAAAAAGCTCTTATAGATCTTTTTTCCAACATTTTTCCTATGGAAGTGTCGGACTGAAATAACAAGGGCAGTTGCTGTGCAGTAACCCTTATTTGTGATTAGAATAGCATAAAGACTCCAGAGGGTATTGCACCAAAAACCTTTGCATAGTCCCCAGGTGTAACAGGTATATTATATTCTGAAAGAAATTCTTCATAAGTAAACAGAAGACCATTCTGGTTAAATAACTGATCTACCAACACAATGTTGTTATTAAACCAATATTCCATGAAGAGAGATTTGTGTTTATATAAAATGTCCTTGTTATTCCATATAAGATATTTGTGAGGTTGTATGAAGTAGATGAGAGACCATGACAAAAAAGCCTGGCGATGAAAGGCAGACATTTTAACAGATACCTTATCAATATCATAGTTACAAACTAGGAACAACCTCATGCCACCCAGCTTTGATAATACATGAAGAGGTAAAACATTCCAATGGTCTATATAATTGTTTCAGCCAATTTATTTTAAAGGTATTATTTAAGTTATAAAAATCCAGAAAGTTAAGCCAGCTGTTTTCATAGGAGTTCATGAGAACTGTTTTCTTCAAGTAATGTTTTATTCTTCCATATAAAATTGAATAGCATTTTGTCAATGTCTTGTATTAGTTTGTCACTAAGGTGCAGAGCCAAAGCAGCATATGATAATCGAGAGTCCTTCTGCTTTAGTAATTAATACTCTACCTCTTAACGAGAGATCTCTTAAAAGCCATTGGTTAAGTTTCTTTTGAGTTTTTTGTATGACAGGAGTAAAATTTAAGGTCATTCTCCTCTGTTGGTCCTTAGTAATAAATATACCTAAATAAAGTATTTCACTTTTTATTGGAATATTACAAAAAGCTGGTTTAGGGCACTCTTTTATAGCCATAAGTTCACACTTATGTCCACAAACCAGAAGCCTTAGAAAACATGCTGATTACATCAATTGCAATAGAACCTTGGTTTTCATTTTTCAGGAATAATGTGGTGTCATCTGCCAGCTGAGTTATACGTAATTAATTCTCTCCCTATAAGAGAGATACCTTTCACAGTTACAACAGTTGAGCTACTAATAGGAAGAGGTATGGGGAAGTGGGACAACCCTGTCAAATGCCTCTAGATAGATTAAATCTTGGGGATGTACCACCCATAACTTTAATAGAACTGTTGCTATACAGAGTTTAAATAGCTGTACAGAAAAAATTACCAAAGCCGAATTTCTTTAAAGACTGTAAGATGAACTGATGCTCCACAGTATCGAAAGCTTTATAGAAGTCTAAAAATAAAATAAACCCATTATCATCAATCAAATCTGCGTAATCTAGGACATCTAGGACAAGTCTAATATTATTTGTTATATGTCTTTTGGTCATGAAACCTGACTGTGTGTCTTCAATAACAGAGTACCATTATACCAGTCTTTTAGCCAATAGTAGAGCAAATATCTTATAATCTTTATTAAGCAAACATATTCGACGCCAATTGTCAGTAAGCAATTTGTCTTTGTTTGGTTTGGGAATTAATGTGGTCAGACCTTGAGTCATCGTTGTTGGAAGAGATTCTCTTTCATTCAACTAAAACTACAAATAAAAAAGGAGCCAGTTTGTCAGCAAAATATTTATAAAATTCTGAAGTCTTTCTTAGCGCGCATGCGCCAACATGTATGCAGCCTGTTAAGTTTCTTTTTATTTCTCATGTGTGATTCTTGGACTATAAGTCATTTAAACTACACTCTCTCAAATCATGCTAATTGAGAGAGTTTTAGTAACTCACGGCACCGTTGCGTAGCAACAACATGGCCGCTTTGTTTACACCCGGGACCAGCTGATTGTGCTGAAGCCGACCGGGGCGCCCAGGGCCACAGACATCCCCAATGAAGTCTGGAGGAGGACACACGGAGGATGTAGAGGAGGAACGAAACGGCGAGGGAAGAGAGAGGGGGGTCCAGACAACAGAGACTCAGGAGAAGGATATTTAAGCCATGTCTCCTCTCTCTCATCATGGGCAACGTGAGGTCACTGGCAAATAAGATGGACGAGCTAACAGCGTTAGCCTGGAGTCAGAGGGAGTTCTGGGAGTGTAGTTAAATGTGCTTCACGGAGACTTGGCTACACTCGGATATTCCTGACCACAACGTCTCCATTGACGGCTTTCAGACTGTTCGGGCCGACAGGGACTGCACCGAGAGCGGTAAGCGTAAAGGCGGGGGGCTTTCCGTTCTAGTTAACAACAGACGGTGTAATCCCGGTCACATTACGGTTAAACAGTGTATCTGTAGCCCGGACATTGAACTGCTTGCTGTGGGACTCTGGCCATATTATCTGCCACGGGAAATTTCACATGACATAGCCGTTGCTGTTTACATTCCGCCCTCTGCCAACCCGACCCACACCGCCATTGCTGAACTCCAGACTCAACACCTGAGTGCCCTCATAGTGATCTCGGGTGACTTCAACCACGTCACCATGACCACCACACTAACCAACTTCACCCAGTATATGAGCTGCCTTATTAGAGAGGAGAGGACCCTGGACCTGCTGTATGCTAACGTTACGGATGAATACAGCTCCCCCCCCCCCCCCCCCCCCCCCCCCCCCCCCCCCCCCCCCCCCCCCCCCCCCCCCCCGCCCCCACCCCCCGGCAGGTCCGACCACAACCTGGTTCATATCAATCCCTGCTATGTGCCTCTGGTGAAAAGGCAGCCTGCGACCACAAGGACGGTGAGGAGATGGTCAGAGGAGGCCTATGAGACACTTCAGGGATGTTTTGAGGTGACTGATTGGGATGCACTCTGTGAGCCACATGGAGAGGACACTGATGGGCTTACTGAGTGTATCTCAGACTACATAACCTTCTGTGTGGACTGCACTGTCCCAACAAAGACTGTTCAGTGTTACCCAAACAACAAAAAACGTGGGTAAGAAAAGACATCAACAACATCCTGAATGCAAAGAGGAGGGCTTTCAGAGACGGGAATAGGGAGGAGGTGAAAGCCATTCAGGGGGACCTGAAGGTGAAGATCAGGGAGGCTAAGGAGAAGTTCAGGAGGAAGCTGGAGCTTAAACTCCAGCAGAACAACATGAGGGAGGTCTGGAGCGGCATGAGGAACATCACTGGCTTCAGACCGACTGGCAGCAGAGGAGGTGAAAGCAGCTTCGACAGGGCCAATGAACTTAATCTGTTCTTTAACAGATTTGATGCTATGGCTACTGCCCATCCCCCCACTAACTCAGCTGCTGTCTCACCTCCAACCCCACTAGTCCCCCCTCCTCCTCCTCACTGTCCCTTGTCCTCCTCCTGGGAGATCCCTACTTCCCCCTCCTCCAGCTCTCAGGTTAACAGCTCTCTCCAGCCTGACGACTCTCCCCCTCCCCCACCTGTGACCTCTGTGTGCTGCTGACCAGGTGAGAAGACAGCTGTGGAGACTCCACTCTAATAAGGCTGCAGGCCCTGATGGTGTTCGCCCCGGGGTGCTCAAAGCCTGTGCCCCCCAGCTATGTGGAGTCCTTCACCATGTCTTCAACCTGAGCCTGAGTCTCCACAGGGTCCCTGTGCTGTGGAAGACATCTTGCCTCGTGCCTGTGCCAAAGACGCCTCGTCCCAGTGACTCCAAGGACTACAGACCTGTGGCACTGACCTCCCACATCTTGAAGACCCTGGAGAGACTGGTTCTGGATCAGCTGCGGCCCATGGTGAGACCTCTCCTGGACCCTCTCCAGTTCGCCTGCAAGCCCAGATTGGGAGTTGAGGGCGCCATCATCTTCCTGCTCAATCATATCTACGCCCACCTGGACAAGCCGGCGAGCAATGTGAGTCATGTTTTTTGACGTCTCCAGTGCCCTCAACACCATCCGGCCGGCCCTGCTGGGTGAGAAGCTGACAGTGATGCAGGTGGATGCCCCCCTCGTGTCCTGGATTGTTGACTACCTGACAGGCAGACCACAGTATGTGCGCCTGCAACACTGTGTGTCAGACAGCGTGGTCAGAAACACCGGGGCCCCGCAGGGGACTGTCCTCTCTCCCTTCCTCTTCACCATCTACACCACAGACTTCAACTACCACACAGAGTCCTGCCATCTTCAGAAGTTTTCTGATGACTCTGCTGTGGTTGGATGTATCAGCAGGGTGACGAGGCTGAGTACAGAGCTGTGATGGGGGACTGTCACATCGTGTGAGCAGAACCACCTATAGCTCAATGTGACAAAGACTAAGGAGCTGGTTGTGGATCTAAGGAGAGCCAAGGCACCAGTGAGCCCTGTTCCCATCCAGGGGGTCAGTGTGGACATTGTGGAGGATTATAAATACCTGGGAGTGCACTTGGAAAATAAACTGGACTGGGCCAAGAACACTGAAGCCCTCTACAGGAAGGGCCAAAGCCGTCTCTATTTTCTGAGGAGGCCGAAGTTCTTCAACATCTGCAGGACAATGCTGAGGATGTTTTATGAGTCTGTGATGGCCAGTGCTATCCTGTTTGCTGACGCTAACAGACTCAACAAACTGATCCGCAAGGCCAGTGACGTTGTGGGGGTGGAGCTGGACTCTCCGTCGGTGGTGTCAGAGAGGAGGATGCTGTCCAAGCTACATGTCATCTTGGACAATGTCTCCCACCCACTCCATGACGTGCTGCTCAAACACAGGAGCACTTTCACTGCAAGACTTATTCCCCCAAAATGCACCACAGAGCGCCACAGGAAGTCATTTCAGACAGCACAAAGAAAGGACAACACCTGCAAGAGAAGGGGGATGGAAGGTGGGGACAACAGGGAATAGCAGAGTGAAACACCAATTGCAGAAAGCAACGAATCCTGCAATAGAATAGAGAGGGGGCTTGGGGAGGAGAAAAACAACAACAAACAAACAAAAACAAACAATAAAATAATAATAATAATAATAAAAGACAACCAGCCGAACAGCAGCAATAAACAGCTGACATAGTAAGACAACTAAGAGAAAAATGAAAACAAGACACACAGCACAGCCATAAGAGCTGGAATAATAACAATTAATTTAAATAAGTAACTGAAAGAAAAGCATCAAGAATAATTCTACCAGGGGCAACCTAAATTTGTTTGTATGTGTGAGACTGTGTGTCAGTGTGCGTGTGGGTGAATGTGTGTACGCCTGTTAAAGAATGTAATTGTTAGTGAGAGTGGGACGCCACGACTGTGTCACACCGACCCCAGCAACAGGCAGGCAAGAACCCCAGTAGCCAATAGGGGTGGGAGAAAAAAATAACAAAAACAAATACAAAAATATGACTCCCAGATGTTCTGCGATACAAACGTGGAAGACCCCGACCCAACCAACAGACGCCCAAAATAAATAAATAAAAACGACCATCCAAATGCCAATTGACAACGCAATGCTGACGGAACACAAGAGGAAGAGCAGCGCCCGGACCGACCGCAGCGCGCACAATCACATAGACCAGTGCCCCCCCCCACCCAGCACCCCACCGCCGCGTAACCAAAACGCCCAAATGCCACGCAATCATCAACACAAATGCACAAGTGACGAGCCCAACACGAGCACGGCGACACCCAATAAACAATTGCTGAACAATGAGCCTGGAGGTTCGATTGTGGGAAGCATTTGACTCATACGGTATAGAAGAGCTAATGAAAGTAAACTAATGCTATGATTTTAGGAGTTAAAATGGACATCTAATCACAGAACGTGTGTTAAGTCTTACTGCTTGTCGACCGTCTGCTTTTGGCCTGTTGCACGGGTCCCACGCTAGCTGCCCGATCCTGGCTTTTTGCTAGGGATTCTCCGGGGTTCTCCGTGTCTGATTGAAAACGCCTCCTCCGTCTGGCAATTTGGCTGTTTTCAGGTTTCCTTCGTTGTAGCTGGCGAGACCACGTGGCTTGGTCTGACCTCGGTGAAGTTGGCTCGACGAAAAAGGCTTAAAATGGAACTTGGTCGTTCCTGAATTAGTCCAGTGTAACTTAACGGACTGATAACTTTAACAAACAAAAGAAATAAAGAAATTAAAAACAAACTGAAGGGCAGATCGATGTCGCGGCACTTCAGGTGTGTAGCTTCAGGCGAACAAAAGGCCTGTCTCGCTGGCCGAGTCTGGGCGTTGCCTGGCGAGGCACGCCACACGTGCCGAAGCGTCCAGAGGGCCGAGCAGAGTGGAAGAGAGCCA
>NC_060166.1:3914719-3917189 GCF_021292245.1 Micropterus dolomieu | reverse complement strand
CCGTGTCTGATTGAAAACGCCTCCTCCGTCTGGCAATTTGGCTGTTTTCAGGTTTCCTTCGTTGTAGCTGGCGAGACCACGTGGCTTGGTCTGACCTCGGTGAAGTTGGCTCGACGAAAAAGGCTTAAAATGGAACTTGGTCGTTCCTGAATTAGTCCAGTGTAACTTAACGGACTGATAACTTTAACAAACAAAAGAAATAAAGAAATTAAAAACAAACTGAAGGGCAGATCGATGTCGCGGCACTTCAGGTGTGTAGCTTCAGGCGAACAAAAGGCCTGTCTCGCTGGCCGAGTCTGGGCGTTGCCTGGCGAGGCACGCCACACGTGCCGAAGCGTCCAGAGGGCCGAGCAGAGTGGAAGAGAGCCAATAGCGAAGAGAAGAGCGCGAAGCGAGGTCGCGTGTCGCTCTTTTGTTGCCTGGGGTGTGGTTCCCCAGGGGGCGTCTCAGGTTTCCCAAGGGACTGCCTTTCTAAACTTAATGTTTAAAAAGAAATCTATTTTGCACGTCTTATAATCAAATATTTTCCACAATCGAACCTCAACGGTCAAACGGTTGTACTGTTCTAGGCATTTGGTAACAGGAAACAATTGTCACATTATTGGTCAGGATATTTATACATTTAACGGCATTTCCAACGAGGGCATGTAATACTTATTTCGTCCACTTGGGGGAGCTCAGGTTACATGAGGAAAGCTTGGATTACATTAAAGATCATCTCTCCTTAGGAATTGGGAATATTGTTGATTCATCCTTAAATTCAAGCTGGCGATTAAGAGTATAGTAAAACATTCCTTTGTCATCATTTCTAAAGGAATTTTGTAGGAAAGTATTATGAACAAGCATTGATTACATTAGATGAAGGAGTGTCTTGCTGAAAAATAAAAACACTGCACAAGTAACTTTCTTTTCAGCACTAATAACAACGGATAGCAACAACAGTTAACATAACTACTCAAATAGAAGCAAACGTAATCAAGTAACTAAAGATTTAATTAAACTTAAATGCTTTGAGTCTTTGGGGACTGCAGTCCCTTTTAAATTGAAAGTTCGGCTGTCCTGGATTGTGTCACACCTAGGTGAGACAAGGAGTATCCCTTTGATGTGGTAATAAAACAAAGAATAAGGTCAGTTGCCACGGAAACATGTGTGGGGGGCCAGTTTTGATAGGCTTTTCAGGGAGTTGCCAATGGCTGGTTCATGTCCCTTTGTCAGTTTAACAGTCAGGCCCCGCGTTATCAGTTTCTGAATCAAAAAGGTGCCAGTTTTATGGTCGGGATAGCACTTAGAGAAAGCAACTTTGACCCCTCCTCTTCTTCTCTGGGGAGGGGAAAGGAATTTAGGGTAGCTCCAAATTTATTCAATGTAAAATGCACAAATCCACACCGTTGTTCACTGCACAATAAAAGTCCGCCGTCCCCCCAACTGCCAGAAAAATTAAGGCCGCCAGGCCGCCGTGCAATGCCAGTCAAACCAGCAACGAGGCAAAATCAACTAGCTCAGCTTTATGCCACCACCAACCCACCCACCTGTCAAGGGCCGAGAACTCCAGGCACAAGCCCAGAATAAACCGGAGCCTAGCCCTGCCCAGCACCCACACTGCACATCCCGAAAACTAACTTTATACCTCAGTCTCCAGAGGGGTCTGACAACTGGCCGCCAGAGAAATGGGGAAGCATGGATCTGAGACCAATGAAGCAAACCAGGGACGCAAACCGGTCCCTCCAAGCCAACGAGGAAATGCCTCCCCCGGACTCCAATGCACAAACTAAATGCCCAGTAGCCATCCCGAGACCCTGCACAGGGAAGGACAAAAAAAAACAAAAAACAAAACAACCCCACAATGCATCAAGATGCATTGACAATCGCCCTACAATCCCATCGCAGCCCTCCAAAATGCAACCGGATCAACCCACGCAGCGCCCACCCCTAGTAGCCAGGGCACCCCGCGACCCCCAAAGCGCAAAGGACCCCAGACTGCATGTCCCGGGGAAAGCTGCACCACACCCCGAGGAAGAACAGCAGAAAGCCGTGCCGGGAAGCTCCCCGCTGTGGTAACGCGGGAGAACCAGGCCGACAGTCCCCCAGCCCAGCCAGAGGCATCCCTCCCCCAGAGTGCAGGCACAGCCAGCAGCCCCCGAGCCCCGTGAACCCAAGGCTGGTCCCATCCGGCCCCCCCAGTTAACCATCCCCAAGGAAGAGGGCCAAAACCCACCCCAACAACACTGGCCATGTTCCCCAGGCACTCCCGAATGCCCCCACTGTGAGAGAGCCGGCAGGGGAAAGCAGCGAGAGCCACACCCCTGCCGAAGAGGGCCCAGGTGAGGAGAGGAGACAACGAGCCCCCAGGCCCAGGGACACCCAGAAATGAGCAAAAGAGTCCTGAGTCCCCAGACCCCTAGGTCCAGAGCGGGCCCCCACGCCAGGGCAGCCACGCCCCCCCCCCCCCCCCCCCCCCCCCCCCCCCCCC
>NC_060166.1:3903991-3914699 GCF_021292245.1 Micropterus dolomieu | reverse complement strand
CCCTAGGTCAAGGGCGGGCCCCCACGCCAGGGCAGCCATGCCCCCCCCCCCCCCGACCCACCCCAGGTCAAACAAGTCCGACACCAGTCCCCGACGCCCCAGGGCTCCAGGGGCAGGACACGAGGCCAATGAGAATCCCCCCACTCCTTCAACCCCCCTGCCTGCCTCTGTAAATGTATTGTTTTGTGTTGGATGCATGTCATGGATTGTGAAGTGTTGTATGGTGGAGAAAAGATAAGGTGTGTGGTAACTAAGGTGCAGTTAAAATTGGAGGGTAGTTGTGAGACAGGCACCCCACAACTGTCAGGTAGTGGAGCCTACCATCGTGCCCCTCCCACCCCCCAACCCAAATGTGTCTAATGTGTAATTAAAATTGAGGGGCGGCCAGTGGGGGAGGAAGAAGGGCGAGGCCGCAATAAAGCAGCCCAACCCAACCAAACGCCCTGCAGCCTGCCCGCCCCCCAGAGTCCTAAGGGTTTATGTAGTGAGACATGACCAAAGGGGGGAAGGTGAAGGAGGTCATAGGGAGTCCTCCCCACTGGGTCCGTATTCCTGACTGGCCCCATCATTCAGTCCCGTCCCCCACCCCCCTAAGCAGGAGGATGCCAGGTCCCTCCAGCCCAGGGCCTATAGCAAGAGCCCCTCTAGCACCTAGCACCTAGCACCCCCTCCCCCACCTCACCGTTCCCACAAAATCAGGAGCACCCCGAGCACCACCAGGCTATTGGAGCTGGCACAACCCCCTCCCCCCCACAAGGGAGCAGGTCTGGAGCGGCAAGGACCCTGCCCAGGGACAGAACGGCCCAATGGCCCAATGGCCCAACGGCCCCTAGGGCCCAGAACCGAAGGCCCGCCCACACCCAGGAAGCAATGCCACTCAGGCCAGGCCAGGCCAGAAGACCCCCACCCCCTCGCCCTTCCCCTCCCTAGCAGCGAAGCATCCCACACGCACACCCCCACCGTCCCCAAAGAAAAGACACAGCAGTCACCCTGCAACAGCAGCAACAGCCCCTCAGCCCAGGTGCCACCAGAGTCACCAGATGCAACCAGCCCCTAGGACCCACCTAGGTGCAGGAATCTCCCGTCACCCTACGACTCAACCCAACCACGATCCAGAGGGCCACAACGTGACCACAAAACAACCATCGACACACACCAAAGCACAATCCTTCCAACCAGCTAAAAACGGACCACCCCCAACCCACCCCGTCAACCCCCTTCTTCCCGGTCCCCCACCCCTCCAACAACCAGCCGCCAGACCCCTCAGAGAACCGAAATACAATTATCAGGATGCACAGCATGCACACAGAACAGAGTCGCACACCAGCCCAGTCCAGGCCCGCACCTGAGTCCCCCAACCCTGACAAGCACGCATCCAATCACGACATACAGGTGAGCCAACCAACACTACCCCACTACCAATCTAACTAACGCCACACAACAGCCAAGTAATGTGCTGCACAGGAGAGATGCCAGCCAGCGCCAACCACCCCCCCACCTACGGCTACACCGTGACCCACACCGCACGTTCACCACCAGACAGAAACTCACCACAAGCATCCCCCACCGCCATGCCCCCCCGGCCCATTCAAGCTCTTACTGATACCTCGTTCCCCTACCTCCTGCTTCTCTGAACTAACCTTGTCTGTTTTTCTGTTTTCCCCGCCAGGTCCACTCACCTCTGTCATCCGTTCAGTCAGATGGGCTCGCCTACCTGCCTTCTCCCCTCGTCTCGCCTCCATGGCGCTCCCCCGGCTCCCCCCTTGCTCCTCGCCTGTCTGCCAGCCTCCACACCCCTTCTCGCCTCAGCCTCTTGTTCTCCCTTGGCTGCCACGCCGGAACCTCCCCAGCTCCGCCGGCTCCCCGGTCCTCCGTGCCCACGTCTGCCAGCGTCCAACTCCCCCCTTTTTTCCTCCAGCCCCTCATCTCCCCTTTTTCCCTTAATAAACCTGTTTGAAAACCAGAAGCGTTGCATTTGGGTCCGTTCTGTCCGAAATCATAACATCAATAAAGTATTTCTGATTTCTGATGAAGTCAGTCCATCGGTACCTGGTGATTTGTTGTTTTTTAGGAGATTATTTGCTTTCCTAACTTCCTCAAGTGTGACAGGTTTATCACATAACTCCATTTGGCTTTCATTGATAGAATCAGAGAGTTCATAAAAGACACAGCTGACTCTTGGCAGAATTTGGAGCTATATAAATCTCAATACCTGGATATTACTTTGAAGTCCTCTGTAACAACCCCATTAATATTTAGTTTATCAATATTGTTATTATTAGAATGATGTTTTTCTAAATTGAAAAAATAATGTGAGTTTTGTTCTCCTTCTTCAAGTCATTTTGCTCTAGATCTTATAAAAGCACCTTTTGCTTTTTGAGTGTATAAATCATCAAGTTTGACTTGCAGGGTCTCACCTCAAACAGGTGCATCTAATTTAGGATAATAAATGGAGTGGAGGTGGACATTTTGAAGGCAGACTAACAGGTCTTTGAGAGTCAGAATTCTAGCTGATAGACAGGTGTTCAAATACTTATTTGCAGCTGTATCATACAAATAAATAGTTAAGAAATCATACATTGTGATTTCTGGATATTTGTTTTTTAGATTATGTCTCTCACAGTGGACATGCACCTACGATGACAATTTCAGACCCCTCCATGATTTCTAAGTGGGAGAACTTGCAAAATAGCAGGGTGTTCAAATACTTATTTTCCTCACTGTATATATGAGAGAAGTAAGGCCTTACATTTTTAAACGGGGAAGCAGAATTCTCCCATCGATAAAAAGATGAATCTCGATCACCTCTGCACGTACGTCTTCCTTTTTGGCTTCCTGAACACCATACAGCCTTAAATTCCACCGCCGACCATAACATTCCAAATCAAGGACACGGTCCATGCTTTTCATGGCAGTCTCCTCACTTTTCTCCACACGTTTTTCAACGAACGCTATCTTTTCATGCATGTGTTTTATTTCAGATAGTTTCCACCATTTTCTCAATGGCGTCACTTCTGGAGTTGATAAGGTTAGCCAGGGTGAGAACAGCGTTCTCAGATTTTAAAGCACTGTCCAACTGGACATGGGAAATTGTAGGTTTTTTTAGCAACAGTACTTGGTTTTACTTGATGTCACAGGCAGTGGGGGAAACTCGTCTTCATTATCCACTTGAACATTACATTCCATCCTACTGCCATAGTTGTGTTCGCTAGCAGAACGGCTAACAATGTTGTTTACCTCCTTGCTGGGTTCCATCTGTCTTTTCTGAACAGACTTAGGCATTCTTTAAGGCTCCGTCTCACAACCAGATGTAACGTTGTTTAATGGATTTCTTCAACAGACCGCACCAACTAAAGTTGGTTACAGGGATCTCTCCATGCAGGCTTTGGTCGGCTTCACTGTCCGATCTCTGGCTTACCCCCTTGGAGGCATTGTGAGGCTACCCAGACGACCAATCATAGTGCTTACCGCACTACGCGTCGCCTCAACGTGTAGTTACATTTTTGAGGAGGTGCACGTCAGGCTACGGCGTGGGTGACACAGAAGTATAAATTGCACTTAAGGGGCTTTGGCAAGCTGTCAACGCCTTTTATACTAACATAACTAGCTATCTAGCTACCTAGCTAGTGCTTCCGGTTTAGACAGGGCGTCCCACACCCACACCAATTGTACCTTTCGCATCAAATAACTATGATCAAATAACTTTTTGTCAGCCTTTCTGAAAGTGTCAGTATTTGACACCTTGAGATGAGAACAGACAACATCACACAAGTAATTATGAACAGGCACATTTGTGGTAACCTTTGAAAGACAGGACCACTTTCGCATGTGCAGACAGGGATCCGGCGTAGGTACCACATGTGCTCGGGTGGTCAGATCTGCTTGGGGACCTGCGCCTGCTGGTAACGTCACATAACGTGATTGGCTGTACGTTTGTTAGTGATGGGCAAAGCGAGGCTTTTTTGAAACATTGAAACGTTTGAAGCAATTGTGCTGGAATTGTGTCGAGGCTTCGAAACACTTCGACACCCGTCTCCACGGTGACACCTACTGGTCACTTTTGATATCGACACATCTTGGTAGGGGTTTCATTGAAACAATGACTGACCCGCGTTTACAATTCTAAACATCTTATCAATACGTCACCAACAGGATTTCGGAGAAATCACCATACACCATACACAAAGGCTTTCAGATTGTCAGAGACAGCAGATGGGGATTGCAATAAAAGTGTGTTTAAATAAAACACAAAGTAATCACTCATTTAGCGAATCACAATTGCTATGTCAGAGGGCGCACCTTGGGAGCAACTAGGGGTTAAGTGTCTTGCTCAGGGACACATGTATCACAGTGGGAATCGCACACAGGTCTCTCAGATTAAAGACATATGTCTTAACCACTACCCCATTGAGACAACTTGTTAGCTCACTACATTTTCCAAGTAGGTTGCCCAACACTGGTAGTTTGTCCGAGAGCTTAAGTTAGCTACTGTTAGCTTAACTTGATTGGCAGCTAACATTAGCGTTGTAACATTAATACACAGCTATTGCCAGGCTGTGTTAAGTCCCGTTTAATAAGTTGAGCTGTATTTCATTGTATAAGTTCTCCCAGAGCCGTTAAATAAGATTATTTAGCTTAAATAAGATTATTTAACGGCTCTGGGGTCTCCATAGTTGATCCGAGGACCCGTTAAAACTATATCCGTAAGCACTCCGACGTACAGCCAATCACAATCTGCCACGTCATCACGTTATGTGACGTTATCGACAGGCAATCGACAAATATCGACAAAGTTCCACACTTCGCCATTACGCAGGAAGTAACTTGACTGTACATGCTCACATCTGTACCAGATTTTACACGTTTAAAAAGAGTCCTGCCCTAAACACATGTACAAGACAACATTCACCCATAGTCATAGCGCCACCTATTGCCAACAGGAAGTGACCTTCAACGAAGCAGCCCCCATGGCGCGTTTTACCTACATGTACAAAATTTCTGTCGCACATGTATCATGTCCAGATGTACAAAAAAGCCTCTTGGAGCGATGCCCTATACCCAACAGGAAGATGGCCATTTTGAATTTTATTTATTTCATTTTTGGATTTTTTACACACTCCGTACTTTAATGAACTCCTCCTAGATAATTAGTCCGACCGACTTCAGAGTTTGTCTTCTATAAAGCCATTGGCCATTAAAAGTTGTACAAACGGTGAGTTTTCGTGGAACGGCATCCAAAATCGATGAATCACCATGAAATAGGAAGTTGTTGTAACAGGTTTCAGAACAAAACTACCTGTTGTCAACACCAAAGCGTAGGAAACCTACCCAACTCTGTTTTGTAAATCTTCTGAAACCTTATTATGCTTGTCAATTTCAGGTTTCTGAGTCGTGTGGCGGGGAACAGAAAGGATATTGCAGATTGCAGAATCTAGAGGCTTTGTTTGGTCATTTGTATGAGGAGATATACGTTGAGCTGTCTGCTCTTATTAACAGTTATCTTTGTTTGTTCAATGATACACCCTGTCAAACACATTTGATGGAACATGACATTATTGTAAGTAAAGCCCAGCAATCCACCAGTGTTTTTAGCGGGTGTCGGAGGAAAAGTGAAAGGTGATGGACATGGAGGTAGAATATATGCTTGAGAACAGTATTGCAGAACCCTCATTTTCCAATTGGGCATCTCCTTGTTTACTGGTAGATAAATCAGATAAAAGTCCTAGGTTTTGTACAGACTATCGCAAGGTAAATAGGGTCACAAAACCAGATGCGTATCCACTGCCACATATGGAAGATTGTGTTGATCAAGTTGGCTCGGCTCAGTACGTGAGTAAATTTGACTAATTGAAGGGATATTGGCAAGTACCTCTCTCCTAGAGAACAAGAAAGATTTCTGCTTTTATAAAGTCTTTTGGTCTATTTTCCTATACTGTGATGAGTTTTGGGTTATGTAATGCACCGGCAACATTCCAGCACCTTATGAATATGGTTGTGACTGGGCTGGAAGGATGTAATTGAGAAGGAGACTCTTGCACTCATTTGGGCATTACAGCATTTTGAAGTCGACGTTGACTCTGGTAGTGTTGTGTGTTGTGTCTATACAGACCACAATCACCACATTCTTTGCATTGCCCAAACCGCAGATTGATGTGATGGACTTTTCTTTTTCAGTCCTATTGTTTGGATATCTGCCACATTAAGGGCTCTGAAAACATTGTGGCAGATGCTTTGTCAAGAGCAACTTACTCTTGAATTGTGTACTGTACCATCTATAATGTAATATCTCGGGGGGGGGGGGGGGGGGGGGGGGGGGGGGGGGGGGCATCTTACTGGTAACAGACGAGAGAGCACGCAAAGCAGAAGATAAACAGAAAGACGGAGTACAAAGTGAGGAAATAGCCGCCAGAAGATGCTGAAGAATGCTGAACTCTGTAAGCCGTCACAGTACGAGAAAACAGCCAGTACAGTGGACAAAAGTGGACAATGGCACAAGGAGATGCTTTGGACAGATCCAAAACAGACCCTAATAGACTGAGCTGGAGGGGTGGGACGGACGCTAGGGACAGGATACAGCTGACACACACACACACACACACACACACACTGTGTGAGTCATAATCTCTCTCAGAAAAAAAAAACTTAAACAGACTGAAGCTAAAACTTGATGAATGATGACCACAAAGAATATAGGAAATTGCTAAAGTAACTAAGTAAATTTAAACATAGCAGGTGACAATGTTGCTACATTGGCTGTTGAAAATAGCCCAAGAGAAGGGCAGGTATTGCATATACGGTGTCATGTTGATGAATTTTGATGGCATAGTTATTAAACTCTTATTTCAAGCACTGAATGAGTGACCTACGGCCTACACACACACCGCTGCTAGCGAGGATGGACACACACACACACACACACACACACACACACACATACAGACTTTTGACTACATGCAGGTAGACTCACTACACTTTACAGTACACAGTTTTGAAGAACAGAATGCAAAATATGTATAATTTATGGAATAGGGACAGTAAAAAGAGAGAGAGATAGTTTTTTTATTTTTGAATTTATTGCAACATATTACTGGAAAAGGAGGGCTGTCACTGTTTCGTTTCTTTTTCTCCTTCTTTGATCTTTGGTGTACCAATGGGGGCATATACACATGGTGAAGTGAAGCCAAGACATTTGGAAATGGAGGGATTTGGAGATGGAAGTCCACCCGGAGTTGGCTGACTGACAACAGGTCCGTGAGTTGGAATCTGAGAACACTGTACAGCAAAGAGCAAAAGTACTGCTCTGGTTAAAAGAACCATTGAACTAGTTCCTGTAACATCTTTTTACACACCATTGTTAAAACATTAAACTGTGACCTCATGTCTGAGGTGCAAACTGAATGAGAGTTTATAAATATAGTTAACACAAGATTTGATTTGATTCATTTTGATGATATGATGTGTGAACTAATATCTAGTAAACAAGTGCTTGGAAGTATTAAACATGTTTTCTCTTGATTCACTGCTACAAGCTGGAGTCACCTATACGCACCCAGATATTCCAGTAGGAAGAAACTGTGATGAAGGTCGACCAACAGAGCGACAGAGTGGCAGTAAATGCATTAGTGCACCCGCGAGCACTACAGGTTTAAAAATTTCCCATTATTGATTACATCACAGACTACAGATTCTCTGTTGATGATTTGGCAAAGGTCTGTTTTCAATTTTACATTTCCTGAGCGGCTACTCAGTTCTGTTCTGCAGTCTATTGAAAAGAGCAGAAAATGATCATTGTGATGCTAAAAGCGGTTAGCCCACAACAATGACTAAGCTAGTCCTTCTCCAATTACGATTCAGAGACAAAATAACTTACCTGGGAATGTGATCACAATGGGAGTAAATCTCCCTCTCTCCCAATTGTAACAAGCCTTTTTATCTATTCCAAAACCATTCACCATAAAGAAGGTGATGCTGATTTTATGGACAAGGGATCCCATTTCTAAAAAAGGATGAATAGAGAGATAAATCTCTCCCACGATTCACGGTAAAATAACAGTGCACTTGACCGACTTGAACTGATAAAGCTGAGGTGACAGAGCCTCACTGACTGAAATGGCTCTTTATACTACAAAGACATGACCTACGTTATTACTTTGCTGCTGACCAAAGGACACTCTGACACTACATCTTGGAAGCAAACCAGATGCCTGGTGCTTATTGTCATGTTGCTTGCTGTTTCTGTTGCTTTTATGTTAAACTGGATGTTCCTTTGTGGGCTATTGCCATATTGATGATAAAATGTGAAGCACGCTAACAGATTGACCCCATTTCCACAGGAAAAGAATGAAGCTGCCTGCTCATTCCATGTTGTTTGATTTTGTTTAAACCCCAATTTAAAACATGGTCCAGAGTTTTGTCCAGAGTTTTGCCCATGCGCTCTCCTCCACAGTGAAAAAGGAGGAACTGATTGCAAAACTAAGTTGCATGTAATGTAATGTAAATGGCAACTCTGTGTGTGAGGTGTGTTATCAGACAGCCTGGAGGCTCAAGTTTGAAACTGATTCAGAGAGGGTGAGACCGATTTTACAGTATCACCCAGAATGAACAAAACAACTACAGTTCAAATTGAAATCTCATGCAATAATTTTGGTTCCCCTACAGTGAAATGAGTGACGTGATCTTACGATGGATTGAACTTACATCATGAAATACTGTCTCGTTATTGTTGACATTGTTGAAGTGTTTTCCCTCTCCTAAACAGGAGTAGCGGCCAGAGCCTAATATCTAACACTAACTGATATTCTTCCTTTTTATTTAGCCTTCCTAGAAAACTACAGCTGGTGCTGCAAAACTGTAACTGTATCACTAATGAAATATTGTGGTGAAGCAAGACACTGCTTTATGAAAGGTTTCACATGTGAAAGAAAATTTCTTCCTAAAGTATGGATTCAAAGATGTGATGAATCGATTCTTTATACATGTAGCATGGAGAGGAAGATACAGTTCTCTCCCGCCATTCAGAATCTCTCCCCTTATATTCTCTCAAAAACAAAACGAACAGCAGATGGTGATTTCAAACAAATGCCGATTCCGTCTGGCATTTAGCATACAGTCCTAAGCTCTTCCTGAGATCACAAGACATGCAAATGTATAGTATGTCACAAAAGTGAGTACACTCCTCACATTTTTGTAAATATTTGATTATATCTTCTCATGTAACACTGAAGAAATGACACTTTGCTATAAAGTATAAAGTATTGAGTGTACAGCTTGTATAACATCACTTAGCCATTAATGTCTTACCACTGTCAGCAAAAGTGAGTACACCTCTTAGTGAAAATGTCCATTGTTCACTATTTTACCTTTTATGCTGCACTATTATAGGCCTATGTTTCACTGTGTGGTGTTTGATAATTTTATTATGTTGCAGCTAGGTGAAGGTTCCCATGGGAAAGTAGCTAGTTAGCGGGTTTCTGACTGTCCTTGATAGGCCTTCATCTTAGGGCAGTTGGTTCATACTCTCTTCCTCCCTAAGACAGCTGCGTAATACTATAGAGTATAAAGTCACCTCTTTCTTCACTGGCTATTGGTCTTATATTCTGCAGACTGGTTACACTCTGTATGTTTGTCTGACCCTTTGTAAAGAATAAAACCCTTAAAGATGTCTGGATTTAATACTTTATTTCAGAAGTTCCACTAAAGGAAAATTTCCATTACAAAATTTAATTCATCTAATTTGTGCTGAGTTTAAAACCAGGCAGTTCTCTTTGAATCCTTCCATTGTAAACTTACAGTCCCCTCCAAAAGTTTTGGAACAGTATGGCAAATGTCTTTGTTGTTCACTGAAGACATTTGGGTTTAAGATCAAAAGATGAGTATGAGACAAGAGTTCAGAATTTCTGCTTTTATTTCCTGGTACCTACAACTCAGGACATACCGTTTGTATTAGACCACAGCATTCTTAGGTGAGCAAAAGTAATGGAACAAATAATCTAAAGTAAGTAAATAACATTTAATATTTGCTTGCAATAACTGCCTGAAGCCTGCGACCCATCGACATCACCAGGCTTTTACCGCAGCTTCTTTCACTTCTTGTTTGTTTCGGGGTGTTTCTCCCTTCAGTCTCCTCTTAAGGAGGTGAAATGCAGCTCTGTTGGGTTAAGGTCAGGTGATTGACTTGGCCAGTCTACAACCTTCCACTTTTTCCCCTGATGAAGTCCTTTGTTTTGTTGGCAGTGTGCTTTGGCTCATTGTCCTGCTGCATGATAAACTTCCTCCCCATTAGTTTCAATGCATTTCTCTGTAAACTGGCAGACAAAATGTTTCTGTCCACTTCTGAATTCATTCTGCTGCTCCCATCATCAGTTCCATCATCAATAAATATTAATGAGCCTGTTCCAGAAGCAGCCATGACATTACCTCCACCATGCTTCACAGATGAGCTTGTTTGCTTCGGATCAGAAGCAGTTCCTTTCTTTCTCCACACTTTGGCCTTTCCATCACTTTGCTAGAGATTAATCTTGGTCTCATCAGTCCATCAGATTGTGTTGCAGAACTTTTGCGGCTCATCTCTGTACTTCTTTGCAAATTTCAGTCTGGCCTTGCGATTCTTGCTGCTGATGAGTGGTTTGCATCTTGTGGTGTGGCCTCTATATTTCTACTCTCTGAGTCTTCTTCCAACAGTGGATTGTGATACCTTCACCCTGCACTG
>NC_060166.1:3886599-3903891 GCF_021292245.1 Micropterus dolomieu | reverse complement strand
CCGACCTGTTGGACGTCTGTTGCTCAGTACACCAGTAGTTTCTTTCTTTTTCAGGACATTCCAAATTGTTGTGCTTGCTATGCCCAATGTTTGTCCAATGGCTCTGGTCGATTTTCCTTCTTTTCTCAGCTTGACAGCGGCTTGCTTTTCTCCCATAGACAGCTCTCTGGTCTTCATGCTGGTTTATCCTCTTTAACAGGAAATGCAGTCTTTATAAGTTTGAACCAAGGATGAAAACTTAGACTAGTCATGCAGAGCTGTTTAATGTTTGGACAATCAACCTAAAAGGCAACAAGAAACATCTGTCAGTCACATGTTTCAATAGTTTTGCTCACTTGAAAAATGGGTGGGTTCAAACAAAGGGTGGTATGTCCTGAGTTGTTTAACACATCTAGATGTGAATACCAGGAAATAAAAGCTGAAATTCTGAACTCTTGTCTCATACTCATCTTTTGATCTTAAACCCAAATGTCTTCGGTGAACAACAAAAACAAAGGGATTTGCCTTACCGTTGCAATACTTTTGGAGGGGACTGTATATCCACAATTCGCACCTTCTTAACACAGGCTACATCACTTTTACTATTTCTTTACGCTATGCTAGTTTCACATCTACACATACAAATGAAAAGAGCAGTAGAAACGGATGGATAAAAACGGCACAATTTTTTTTGTTTTCATTTTGTCCAACTTCAGTCTTCCTCAGAGTCTTCACAGGATAAACATCCAAATACATTTCAGATGCGTTATCCTCCCAAACAGACATATCTTTCATTCATGTGGAAATCACAACAATGATGTCCGAACATGATGCTTTTGTTTATAGTATTAACACTGGCATTTAGAAATGTGCTCCCCATAACTCAAGCAGTTAAGAGCAACAAAGCAATGATTTGCTCAAAGGCTACAGGGACAATCTGAGATATGACAACATAGTCAGTGATATTTTTTATTTCTATATCATCTTGCAAAAATCTTTCAAGTTCAAATCTTGAATTGTGGAAACTTGGCAGAATATTTATAGTAGTAGTTTATAGACAAACATGTCTAGAGCAGTGTATTCAGACTCCTAGTTTGGTTCAATAGGCAAGCTGACAGCAATGTTCCCAAAAAAAACATAAATATACAGTATTGCCCACAAATGCCAGTCTGTGCCATCATCACTCAAAAATGTGCTACCTTTGTGTAGGAATGTATTGATTTGATAAGTCTGTAGGTATGACAACCATATGTTATGTAGAAAACTGACCTTTTTTTATCTAAATGCCTCAGTATGCTTCACACCAAGTGCTTCTTGAATAGTCAACCAGCATCTGACCCCTCAAACCACACCTTTCCAACAACAGCACAGGGTGGGCTCTGCACTTGACAATTTTTGTTTCTCTCAGAAACAGACAACCACACAAACACACTCCCTTGACACGGTATAATTGGCCAGGTGTTTGAACTTCTCTCAAGATCTTTTCATTCTTCAAACAAGTACCTCTGTCTTTTTTCACGAGTACAATTGAGTCCAACATTGTGAATGATTTCAAGGAGACTGTCTGAAAATGTGCAATTATGCCAAATTTAAATCATTATCAAATCATAGCCCTCTCTGACTGCAGCCTTTTCACAATGCCTTTGAGTGTGTTCATTCAGAAAAGGCATAAACCTTTGGACTTGGACTGACACACTTTCTAAAAATTACAATAATTAGTTTCAAGTATATCACGGCTTTACAGTTACACAGACTCATTCAGTTAGCCTTTTGAAACTTAGTAAGTTATTCTTTGTGTGATAACCCTTTTTGCTCATGGTCCGTCATCCTTGTTTAATGTTCTGACAACATGGCTCATCACAACTGGTACCTGTGCCAACTGTGTCGTTAGTGGTGCTACAATAGATTGAATTACACTTTTTTCACCTTGCCTAACAAGCCAAACTAGTAAACTGCTCCAAACGCTGCAGAATTCAAGTCCATTATTCCAAACATGCTTTCTAAAAACACAGTTCTTTAAATGTGATCAGCAGGTTATTATGGCCATGGAGAACTTTTGACATTTGGGCAGCAATAACTTTATTGGCCATAATATTCTGACACACAAGAATTTCAGTTACATAAGTCCTGATGTTTTAAAAAAAGCAACATATAACAATTGGGTTAACAAGACATGGTAAAAAAAACTCTACCTTGTTTAATATAAAGGGGCATGTGTACACTTGGGATTTGAAAAACCCAGCCTTAGTGACCCAGGGGGCCTTTACAAGACTTGTACAAGACTGGAAGAGTAACGTGGCAATATCATCGCTAGTGTTCCTCTCATTGGATTAAAGGATAACTCTTAACAAATAGTGGTGAGACTAATGCATTTTGCTTTACATACAAAAACAAAGTGTAATGCATTTATACACAGCCCAGTAATGGGAACAGTCTAAAACTCATTGCTGAGCCTGAAATTGGCTGGTTTCGATTTGGATGGGGTGAGCAGGTGGGGACAGTAAGAGCTGCAAGGCCACCAGCCATGGGTCATGCAGTCATCGCCATGGTAACCCTGATATGGTGCAGCATCGGAGGATCTGAAATGCAGAAGAAACTCTGGATGATTAGGGTGTGTGTGTGTGTGTAAGCATGTAGTGGCAACTTTTTGAGCAATGTTGCTGGGCAATGTGGCTGGTGGCAAGTCCGATTATGTTTTGAACGGATAGCGGCGGGGCAGTGTGGGGGGGGGGGGGGGGGGGGGGGGGGGGGGGGGGGGGGGGGGGTATAGCAGTAGTAATCTTTACTCATTACCACTGACGGCAACATTGTCCAACAACATTGCTCTAAAACAGTGGTTCTTAACTTGGGGGTCGGGACACCACTGGGGGTCGTGACCTGGTCCCGTGGGGATCGCGAGAATGCTACTAATGACACAAAAATAGAAAATAAACCCTAACAAATAACTAGACGGACTATAGTTGTGAATGGAATCACGTTGGGTGAGCACTGTGAATATTTTGCACTGTTTAATCCAGTAGGTGGCGGTAATAAGAAGAATAAGGCCCCAATCAGACAGAAAGTGCTTTGCAGGTGCGAAAACTCGGTTGAATTTGAAAGACAGCAAACATTCACAAAACATTTTCAACCTCAAAAAGGGGTCGGACTGACAGAAAGGTTAAGGACCCCTGCTCCAGAAGTTGCTCCGTGTATCATCAGCTTTAGGCTGGCCACAATAAAAGGGCACTCGAAAATGTGCAGTTTCACTGTATTGTTTCACTGACTGGTTTCCGGACCTCCAAGGTCCGGAAACCAGTCAGTATCAGATGTGACCACCATTTGCCTCACACAGTGCAACACATCTCCTTCACAGAGTTGATCAGGTTGTTGATTGTGGCCTGTGGAATGTTGGTCCACTCCTCTTCAATGGCTGTGCGTTGCTGGATATTGGCCAGAACCTGGAACACGCTGTCAATATATGCCGATCCGGAGCATACCAAATATGCTCAATGGGTGTCCTGTGAATATGCTGGCCATGCAAGAACTGGGATGTTTTCAGCTTCCAGGAATTGTGTACAGATCCTTGCAACACGTGGCTGTGCATTATTATGCTGCAACGTGAGGTGATGGTTGATGAATGGCACAACAATGGGCCTCAGGATCTCGTCACGGTATCTGTGCATTCAAAATGGCATCAATAAAATACACCTGTGTTTGTTGTCCATAACACACGCCTGCCCATACCATAACCCCACCGCCACCATTGGCCACTCGATCCTCCGTTCACCCACACAACGCTGTCTGCCATCTGCTCTGTACAGTAAAAAGTGGGATTCATCAGTGAAAAGAAAACCTCTCCAAAGTGCCAGACGCCATCTAATGTATGCATTTGCCCACTGAAGTCGGTTACAACGACGAACTGCAGTCAGGTCGAGACCCCGATGAGGACGACGAGCATACAGATGAGCTTCCCTGAGACGGTTCCTGACAGTTTGTGCAGAAATTCTTTGGTTATTCAAACCGATTGTAGCAGCAGCTGTCTGGGTGGCTGGTCTCAGACGATCTTGGAGGTGAAGATGCACGTGGTTGCACATGGTCTGCGGTTGTGAGGCCAGTTGGATGTACTGCCAAATTCTCTGAAACGCCTTTGGAGATGGCTTATGGTAGAGAAATTAACATTCAATTCACAGGGAACAGGTCTGGTGGACATCCCTGCAGTCAGCATCCCAATAGCACACTCACTGAAAACTTGCTACATCTGTGGCACTGTGCTGTGTGATGGAACTGCACATTTTCGAGTGCCCTTTTATTGTGGTCAGCCTAAGCCACAATTCTTTAGCAAGGCAGTCGTCGCCTTGGAGGTGTGTTTGAGGTCCTTATGTTGGAATACTGCCCTGCAGCCCAGTCTCCAAAGTAAGGGGCTCATGCTCTGCTTCGGTATGTCACAGTACATGTTGGCATTCATGGTTCCCTCAATGAACTGTAGCTCCCAATGCCGTCAGCACTCATGCAGCCCCAGACAATGACACTCCCACCACCATCCTTGACTGTAGGCAAGACACACTTGTCTTTGTACTGCTCACCTGGTTGCCACCACACATACTTGACACCATCTGAACCAAATAAGTTTATCTTGGTCTGACCACAGGACTTGGTTCCAGTAATCCATGTCCAGTCTGGTTGTCGAACTCCTCCTAGAGATTTAGTCTGACCGACTTCAGATTTTCGTTGTCTAGTCTAAAGCCATTGGTGATTAAAAGTTGTACAAACGTTAAGTTTTCGTGAATTGCCGTCTGCGTGGGGTGACATCCAAAATCAATGATTCGGCATGAAACAGGAAGTTGTTGTAACTTCAGTGTACATGCTCACATCCACGCCAAATGCTACATGTTTTATAAGAACACATGAACAAGCAAAATTCACTCAGTCATAGCGCCACCTACTGGTAACAAGTAGTGACTACTTCTACGCTATGATGAAACAGTTCTTGCAGTTTGGTGGCATCTACGTCAAAACTACGTCAGAAAACCCTTAACACATTGATGATATTATGTTGTAAAGGTTGTGAGTTTTTCTTCAATGGCGTATCCTTGCCATGAAACAGGAAATCCTCGTAACTTCACTGTACATGCTGAAATCTGTACCAAACTTTACATGCCAATTGTCATAGTGGTAGCACCACCTTCTGGAAACAGGAAGTACTGGTGGGGAAAAACAAAGACTTTTATTCATCTTCTGTTCTGTGCTTCACGGAGACGTGGCTGTGTGGATCAATACTGGACTCAGCACTGGAGCTGGCAGGCTTCCAGCTCTACAGAGCAGATCGTGACATAGAGCTCTCCGGCAAAACAAAAGGTGGAGGTATCTGTTTTTATATTAACAATGGTTGTTGTACCAATGTGACAGTGATTCAGCAGCACTGTTAATCTGGAATATTTAATCATAAAGTGTAAACCGTTTTACTCCCCCCGTGAGTTTGCTTCATTCATTCTGATCGGTGTTTACATTCTGCTGCGACGCACGTTCGCAAACTGGCCGACCAGATACTGTGTGTGGAGCAGACAAACCCGGACTCCCTTATCATTGTTCTTGGTGACTTTAACAAAGGAAACCTCAGCCAAGAACTCCCCACATACAGACAGACTGTTGTCCAACCTGAGAGGGGAACACTTTGGATCACAGTTAGCAGTGCCTATCACGCCGTTACACGTGCTTCACTGGGACACTCTGACCACGCCATGGTCCACCTGATTCCTGCTTACAGACAGAAATTAAAACTCTGTAAACCTGTAGTGAGGACATCAAAGAAATGGACCAGTGAAGCTGTAGAGGATCTTCAGGCATATACAGAGGCTGTGATGTCCTACATCAGCTTCTGAGAGGACAGCTGCATTCCAACACGCACCAGGGTGAGTTATAACAATGACAAACCCTGGTTCACAGCTAAACTCAGACAGCTGAGGTTGGAAAAGGAAGGAGTGGAGACCGGGCCAGGTTTAAGGAGTCAAAGTACAGGTTTAGCAAGGCGGTGCGAGATGCTAAACAGCTGTACGCAGAGAGACTACAACACCAGTTCTCAAGGAATGACTCTGCTTCTGTCTGGAGAGGATTCAGACAGTTCACCAGCTACAAACCTAAATCCCCCCACTCCATGAATGACCCATGCCTTGCCTACGAGCTGAACCAGTTTTACTGTCGCTTTGAAAGACAATGGGACAGACCTGACACTATCCCCCGTCACACCACTGATTGGCCACAGTCCACCACCTCATCCCCCTCTCTTACCATCCTAGAGAGGAACATCAACAGACTATTCAGGAGGCAGAAACCTCACAAAGCAGCTGGGCCAGACTCTGTCTCCCCATCCACCCTGAAGCACTGTGCTGATCAGCTGTCTCCGGTGTTCACAGACATTTTTAACACCTCACTGGAGTCATGCCATGTGCCAGCCTGCTTCAAAGTCTCCACCATCATCCCTGTCCTCAAGAAACCAAGGACCACTGGACTAAACGACTACAGACGAACCTGGCACATTGTACATATTTGTTGTTAATTGTAAATTGTTGTTGTTCCATTGTTATTTTTATATTGTCAGTTGTATTATGTTTCTCTATTCTTCTGTTATTCTTATATTAGTTGCATTTGTTTATTACATATTCATATATTTCTACATCCATTTATGTAAGCTGTATGTCTGTCTGCATGTAGCACCCTAACACCAAAGCAAATTCCTTGTATGTGTAAAACACTACTTGGCAATAAAGCTCCTTCTGATTCTTTCTGCAACCAGAGGAGTCACCCCCTGCTGGCCGTTCGATAGAATGCAGGTTTAAGGGATTTCTGCACTTGGGTAGACTAGACCGTTGATTGCAATTTGCAACCTCACCACTTGATGCCACTAAATCTTACACACTTTACCTTTAAATATGGAGTTGCATGTTTAGGTGAAGAGTCCTAATTGCTTACATATGTTTGAGGATAGTTACATGCAGTTTACCACATATTTACCTGTGAATAGTGCTGGGCATTGTGTTTGCATACTGTCTTAAACTTTGGCATCACATTGCAGGATAATTTATATACACCAATAGCAGGGCTTATTTGAAGCCCAACTTGGAACGACTGAGGAGTGTCTTACCATGATATCGGCTCTTTGCGTTGTTCATTCTCTTCCTGAGTGTTTGCTCTTCTAGGCTGGCTATCTTCCTCTGAATATAGAAACAAAAACATACAACCATAGTTATGTGTATCTCCAATAAATAAGACATGTTTATTTAAATTTCCTCAAGATATTCACAACAGCAAGTACTCCGTATGAAACAGGAAGGACATAAACATATATTCTAAGAGGGATTGACAAAGGGTGATTCACATTAAATACTACTGAGGTGGATGGAACTTTGGGTCATCCTAACAGTAGACCATACAGTCTGATTTTATTATTTAAATTATTTTATTGCAAGGACTGCAAGAAAAAAAATGCTTTTCATGTGACAACATTGAAGAAATGCCACTTTGCTATAATGTAAAGTAGTGAGTGTACAGCTTGTATAACAGTGTAAATTTGGGCCCAATTAGCCATTTTCCCTCCCCGGTATCATGTGACTTGTTAGTGTTACAAGGTCTCAGGTGTGAATGGGGAGTAGGTGTGTTAAATTTGGTGTTATCACTCTCACACTCCCTCATGCTGGTCACTGGAAGTTCAACATGGCACCTCATGGCAAATAACTCTCTGAAGATCTGAAAAGAAGAATTGTTGCTCTACATAAAGATGTCCTAGGCTATAGATAGAAGATTGATAGAAGATTGCCAAGACCCTGAAACTGAGCTGCAGCACGATGGCAAAGACCAATACTGAAGCAGAGCATGATCCCCTCCTTTTACAGACTGGGCCGCAGGGCAGTAATCCAATATGAGAACGACCCCAAACACACCTCCAAGATGACCACTGCCTTGCTAAAGAAACTGAGGGTAAAGGTGATGGACTGGCCAAGAATGTCTCCAGACCTAAACCCTATTGAGCATCTGTGGGGCATCGTCAAATGGAAGGTGGAGGAGCGCAAAGTCTCATCTCACCCAACATCCACCAGCTCTGTGATGGAAGAGTGGAAGAGGACTCCAGGGGCGACCTATGAAGCTCTGGTGAACTCCATGCCCAATTTGGACATTTTCACTTAGGTGTGTACTCACTTTTGTTGCCAGCCGTTTAAACATTAATGGCTGTGTGATGTGTTATTTTGAGTGGACAGCAAATTTACACAGTTATACAAGCTGTACACTCACTACTTTACGTTGTAACAAAGTGTCATTTCTTCAGTCTTGTCACATAAAAAGATATAATAAAATATTTACAATATTGTTAGGAGTGTACTCACTTTTGTGAGACACTGTAAGTTCATGAACGATATACAATTATTTTGTTTTTGTTGACATTCTGTTTGGCTCAACGGTTAGTGTCATTGAAGGCTGATTTCTGTGAAAAATCGCACGTGAAATGGGAAATGAGCGATCCTGAACATGAAACAGCTGCTGTTTGTTATTATAAAGATGGCAATTATAAAGACAAAGAATCTGGGTGAAAGGATGGATTAGCACACGCAGCTAGCAGGGATTGTCCGAGCTACAGAGAGAGTTGGAGGGGAGTAAAAAGGTGCAGCTCCCTGTGCAGGTGCAGCTGTTCTTCCTTCCCCCGGGACATGCGGTCTGGGGTCCTTTGCGCTTTGGGGGGGTCGCGGGGTGCCCTGGCTCCGTAATAACCAGGAAGAAACAGAATATAAATAACTGAACCAGAACATAAGCAGACAGATCACTAATTTAACTAACAGACTGAACTAGCTAGAAAACCCTTAACATGACAAGATCAAATAAACCTATAGAAACGCAGAATCCAAAAACAGACTAAAACAGGGAAAGACATGAACACAAAACCACACTCAACAATAAGACCTGTTTCCATTAATATCATTAGTAACCAACAGTTACTGTACTATTGTTAACCATTCCTGTTCGGTTCCCAGACTGTTGTCGGGTAGCACAGAGGAGATTTTCATGTTCTCCAGGGCCAAAGTCGATGCTAACACCTTTCACTCTTTCTTCAACAGTTGACAAGCAACACACAGGAGCTTTGCTTTAGTCTTGAGATGCTGTTGTCTTTATTCACTAGCCACTGAAAATTATACTGTACATTTATAACTAAATTGAGGGCTCACTGCCGACACCACACACTGTGACACATGACTCTTACACATTTTTGAAGGATGTCAACTCTCTCTCTCTCTCTCCTAAAACATATACAGAATCCCAGAAACTATCTAGATAGTATTTATGTCAATATTGCACAGACCTACTCCAGTGTCTTCAGGTTGTCTAAAGCCAGATATAGTCTCCGCCTGTGTGGATAGACCTTAAGTGATTGTTGTCATCAGTGGTCAATACTACATCTTTGCTTCACGCCATAGCTGCATGGATCTGGTTATAACAGTCCTCGGTGGTTGGATAAATTGCCAAAGCAGTTCACAAACATTCTGCCAGCATACCTAACTTACAACAAGGCCATTTACAAGTCTGTGCTTCATGAGAGCCATGAACTGAAGTGCTCTGACATGACAAACTAGGTGAATGAGCTGATGAACCTTAAATATGAACAAACTAACTAAATTAAAACTGTGTGTAAATTTAATGTAATTTATGTTGTCATTTCCTTGTGTATAAATATATAGCTAAATAACTTGTTCTTTTTTTGTATCAATGTGCATATCTGAACTGATAGTTATTACTCATTATAAATGTATTTGACTGATTTGCTTAGTATTCTTCTTCTTCCACCACTTTTCAACAACTAAGGGCCAGCACTGTCCCATTGCTTTGCAGATACTATAATTTCCCTTGTTTATCCTTGTTTCAGAACTCTCTTTATTACACTGAAAGCACTTGTTTGAGTAGATCTAATAAAACACTGATTTTAAGTATAACTTGTTTCATTGGATTTCATCTTCAAAGCACTTGTTAACTTTTTGTTTAATATGAATTACAGGTCAATACGTTATCGTTTAATTCAACTTTGAATTTAACACAATAACCTTGATTGTAAATATGATTTTTGCCGTGTAATATTACATTGTAAACCGATATAACACACTATATTTTGGGCATTGCTTTAAAAAAAACCTGATGTACACCTTTTAAACTGAGCTCACTCTCCTTGAAATTTTGAATAAGTATTGCAGCAGCTCAGTATTGTTGAAAGGGAAAGTAAAATTGAATACTAAAAACATTAGTATTCTGCTCTCTGACAAGTAGGCTACTATTTCATATTAATCAGAAGGAAAAGTGCCTACCAAAGTGGGATTTACATCATTAAAAAATAGCCGTTTATCTTTTATCATGAATTACAGCCTGACTGGGATTCGAACCAGCGTCCAGATAATCGTTCAGCACCTTGGACAGCGGCCGCAAAATGCTGCAATCTGATTGGCTGTCAATGAGTTACAACCGTCCGCAGCTGGCCACGGGAGGCGGACACGCTGATGACGAGGCTAAACCCCATGGGCACTAGCGTTGGTCGCCACTGCGTCTCTTGAGGTGTCAGGGAGTGAAGTTTATTCGCTGCACAGCCTCACTGATTTCCGTCACACGGGCTTATACGATACAAGACCAAAGCAAGGCAAGTCTGAAATTTGGAAAACTTCTCAGTTACTGACAATAATTAATGCAAAGATTTATGTTGGTTATTCTGAACGTTTATCATAGCCCAAACATTTGTGTCCTTTTTTTTTTTTTTCTCTGTATGTCACAATGTTTGCAGGTGCAGGTGGGAGTGAATACACATGTTGTGGGAGCGGGGTGTAGCTTAACAAATTGTAACAACTACGGACAAAGCAGGTGGAAACATCGCTTTTCTACTTTTACCCTTCACTTCCTCCACCGCAGCGTCTCTGCTGTCGGCTGGGTGTGAGCTGAGCTCCGCCCCCGGTCAAACACGCAGAGAGGACAAAGCAGCTAGCACGACTAAGGTTACTTTTAAACGGTTCTGCATTATTCACGTGAGTCAGAAAATTAGGACAAATCACATCCCTGATAAGTGTTCTTGAACTACTTTCCATGACTTTTCCAAAACTTTTATGATTTAATTATTTTCAAAATTTTTCCAGGCCTGGAAAAAGACATTTTCCAAATTTCCTCATAATCATGAAATACTGTCCCTCATTAGCAGCGGTTAGTCCACTACACCAACTTGGCCACCACAGCTAGCAAACTGTGGGCAAGGCAAGAACTCAGTTAACAAAATAATCATGTCCCATTTTTAAGTTATTGTGGATCCTGCAGCACATAATGTGAGTAATGTAAAAAATTACATCTAATATGCTGGCTGTTTTTGCTGAGCGTGCATTGCGCTAAACCGCAAAACAAACAAATAGCACAATTATTTTTGAAATACTTACATTTCCAAAATGGTGCACCTTTGCAAGGTACATCTAAAACCATAGATAGAGGTACTTACACAATTAAATGAGCTAGCACTCTATGTAGGGGGGAAAGGCAAATCTAAATGACTTAGAATCACAACTTTTCTGATATAGGGAGCCCACAAAAACAGCCTGGTGTTTAATTTCTTATTTTGTGGGTTGTCTGCACAACAGATCCACACAGTTATGTGCACAAATACCGTGAGATTTTTATAATATATGTCACCTTTAATGTTTCTAAATGTTGGCTTTATGTCCTAATTGCGCTCTCTTGCTGCAATGCTTCTTAGTGTGTGAAGCTCAGTGGTTAGCTGTCTCCTCACAATCATTTTAGAAGTTCTTAGGTTTGAATCCACTGACAGGCAGAACGGAAATGATGAAAATATACTGAAGGGGTGTGAGGTTGCTCTATGTGTGGGCTTTGACCTGAAATTTATGGGAACATTTGGACCCTGAAGCTAAACCAGTTAAGAACCACCTTATCTGTAACAGAGATAAAATCAAATGTTGTGTGTGGGTGACATGCATTTCTTACCACAGGGGTTTCCCTCCACATCGTCGAGGAGATTGGCTGTAGAGTTGGCTGAGCCCAATCTGAAAAGGAGCTAAGTTAACGAAGCAAAATGCTATTATCAGCTGAATTCAAAACTTTTTAAATGGTATATGATCATAGTCAGTGAATAAGATTTAGCTACTTTACTACCTCATAGGGATGTACTGATATGAAAATTCTTGGCTGAAACTTACTTGTACACATGTAATATGTTTTATACTTTCTGTGAATATAATCCAATTAATCTTATTTCCATAGTGTACAGACACCTTATTTTGATAACTGGACACTCGCACTAAATTCATCAAGTCCAACCCAATTTGATAAATAATGTTGTATGTGGTTCTCGTATCACGTAACCTGAAGACTTCACAGCCTCTCTTCAGGTAGGACTCTTATACTGCAACACCTGTCTTTATAAAGAAAGAAAATGGTTAAAGGATAAAGTCGCTAACCTGCCTGTCAGCTTGCACTGGTCCGTTTGAGTGGATTTACCATAAAGGCTTGAATACGTGTGCACTTCAAATTTATGTGCAGCCAGCTTAATTGCCTTCTCACAAATGAGTGACAGAAACAGTCAAAGCGGTTCTTTTCTGAGAAGTCGGATGTGCTACGATACAATTCAGCAGAACAGTGTCTGCAAATGGCGATTATAGTCTTTCTCTGACACTACAATGCTTCCACACTGCCGACATGTCAAAACTTAATTGTTCGGTAAAATTTATTCGGTCTTTTGACTTATGAGGCCAAACACCCAAAGTGCTATTTTTGACTGATTAATTTTGGTTGCCAACCATTCGGTGCATCCCTACTACCTTACAACAAAAAAGGAATGTTAGCCAGAAAACGGGACAAAGATTAATTAAAGGATACGAATGGTGCTTCAGCAGCATCCTCCTTTTTGACTTCCTCCTCTTTGTCTTTTCTGAGAACGTTCTGGCAATTTCAAACAACTTCTTTCTCGTTGCTGAAGGGTAGAAAACATCCTTCATCATTAACTACACCAGACAATGACCTGACCATTCACAGTAGTCTTGTAAATCAGGAGACTTACATTTGCCCATGTGTTTGAGTTTGGCTCTGAACAGTGCGTCATCTGAGACGGCCTCCACTGAAGCTGCAGAGTACTGTTCTCCTGCACACAGACATAGCAACATTGCCACCCTGGACACTTGCACACATCAAATACATCAACTGTAAAAGAACAAGTATTTATAATATGATAAATATAAGTATAAATCTTTGATGCAACCAACAAATATCAGTGAATTCCTAGACACACACAGACCAGTATTCAATAGATTTCAATGTGGCGAGTTGTAAATAGCTTGGCAGGGGAAGCTTGATGAGTGATATCTACCTGTTGAATTCTCCGTGCTAGATGAATGATTGGACTTTGATTTCTTTGATTCATACTTCAAGCGATCTAAAAAACAGAGAGTAGATGTTATGACCACTGATATGAGGAACCCAGGTGAATGAGCTCTGGTATCATAGTATAATACCCAATCTTCTAAACCTTCACGTCAATATATCTTGACCAGTGTCTGATGAGACGGGAAAACTTTTCAAAGCTTTTCAAGGTGGGTTATCTCATTCCAGAAGCTTCTTTAAGCAACCTCAACCCACCTTGGATAACTATGACCTTGATGACTGAGAATTTTTACAGACATGTTTAAAGCTTTGCATTGGTGCACCAAGGCAAGCATTTTACTCACTTACTACTATCTACATAAAGATGGCCTAGGCCATAAAAAGATTGCCAAGATCCTGAAACTGAGTTGCAGCAAGGTGGCCAACAATCCGAACAGGCCTCACTATGGTAGACCAAAAAAGTTTAGGGCCCGTGCTCAGCGTCATATCCAGAGGTTGTCTTTGGGAAATTGACGTATGACTGCTACCAGAATTGCTGTAGAGGTTGGAGGGGTCAAGCGTGTCAGTGCTCAGACCATACACTGCATCAAATTGGTCGCATGGCTGTCGTCCCAGAAGGAAGCCTCTTCTAAAGATGATGCAAAAGAAAGACAAACAGACTAAATACATGGATTACTGGAACCATGTCCTGTGGTCTGATGAGACCAAGATAAACGTATTTGGTTCAGATGGTGTCAAGCATGTGTGGCAGCAACCAGGTGACGAGCACAAAGACAAGTGTGTCTTGCCTACAGTCAAGCATGGTGGTGGGAGTGTCATGGTCTGGGGCAGCATGAGTGCTGCCGGCATTGGGAGCTACAGTTCATTGAGGGAACCATGAATGTCAACATGTACTGTGACATACTGAAGCAGAGCATGACTGGGTTGTAGGGCTGTATTCCAACATGATAATGACCCTGCATTGCTAAAGAAGCTGCGGGTAAAGGTGATGGACTGGCTGAGCATGTCTCCAGACCTAAACCCTATTGAGCATGTGTGGGGCATGATAACAGTGCTAGTAGCTTTTGGGTTGTTGATACTGTAGTGCTGTATGTTTTGTGATCTAACATTCTCTACTGTTAGTAGATTTGGGTTGCTGATATTGATGTATTGTTATGAATCATCATACACAGTTTCAATACTTAGACAAAAGTAATTATATTTACTTAATTAATTATATATTATAATTATGTAACATAGGACTTTAACATCAAGGCAAATTATGGCAATTACGGCACAAAACACAAAGGTTTTTTAAAAGGTGGAGTTTTATGTTCACATTCAGCATTACTCACCAAAATGCACTGTATCCTTAAGCTTTAATAAGTATTTTCAATCTAGCATTAGTCTTGTTTGAGAAGAGTTGCAGCTTGCCTCGAAAGTAACATACCTGAAATCCAACAGCTTGGAGATTGCTTGACTCGACTTGTAATAGCGGAAATAGTATTAGCGCTCTTTGTAGCTGATGAAGTGGATGTGATAGAAATCCCAAGGGACTTAGGTGTCTGTTCATTTTAAAACAAATCAATACAGGGGAGTTGAATACTGCATGTAAAAGGTGTAACCACTTTTCTAAACCATTTCGGTCAGTGATTTTCACCAGTTGGCATTTATGGAGAATGCACAAAGGCAGTAAATTGTTAATGTCAGAAATGTACTGATTAAATACATTTGTTACTGCTTAATTAATGTAGATAAACATTGGGGAATAGTGATGAAAAACAATAATGGAACTGTCATTTAATGTAGGTGTGAGATAAAACTTTTGCAGAACCAATTGGAGCGTTTCATCACGGGGTAAAAACACCCAATGAGTGCTCTGCTTGATCTATTGGCAAGTTATTTCCCATCAAGCATTTTGCCTTTGCAGCTTGTGGAGAGAAACTGCGGCGCCTAACAAGCCTACTGTTTACATTCATGTTCACTAGGCTTGCAGCATTCTTCTTCCTTGCCTTTGGTAGTGTACTGCAGCATATCTTGGCGGGTTGCAGTGGAATAGTGTGAAACCGTTGGCAGGAATGTGTACCATCGCACTCTTTTGCGCATGCAGAGGAGACTATAGGTAGAAATATGTGTCACTAGAAACTGAATTTGAATAATTTAGATTTGAATTGCTCAACTTGAATAATTGCATAAAAAATTAATGAATTGTATAATTGGAATTTGTATTTTTTGACTTGAATAACTTAATTGAAAAACTGTATAATATGTATAGTAGCATAATTTGAAAGTAAATGTATTTGTTTGGAACCCAATCGCACTAAACTTGGTCTGAAACTGTATTTGATCCTCACAGAAGAAGTTTGCAGACACATCTAGATCATTTATACAGTAGGTCCTTGAGGAAGAGCAATCAAGTGAAGATTCACAGAGCTCCTTTTTGGGTAATCAGCACAGATCTTTTTTTATCATTTGCCTCCAACTGTGTGCGCGTGCGCTAACCATTTTACAAACAGGACAAGAAACATAACAAACAAGGATTTAAGTTTGAAAATTTCTTACTTTAACATTTGCATGTTAACCAGTTGAAGTTGCTGCTTGCACACTCCGCAGCTAATGTGGCTAGTGGCTATACACATTCTGGAGCCCGAAAAGAAATATTGTGTGGAGTTCTTGAAATAGACCCGTGAAGAACTGCGACGTGCATGCAGCTGTCGGCCGCACGGCATGCACGCAAATCTCAGAACAAGACTGGAATGGCAGGAAATGTACAGTGTAAGTTACAGTGGCTCTGCAGCTTGTCAAGATTGAAGCGGAGCTACTGTGTCCCCCCCCCCAGCTCATAATTCCGCACACATATACAGTACATGATTCAACTATCATTCGACTACAGGCAAGACATGACAATTATTATTCAACTATGTAAATCCTTAGTCGTGGACAGCCCTACAAACTAGTCAGCTTTTAAGGTCATGAGTAAACATTTGGATTTTAATGTACAATTGAAATGCTTGGTAAAAAATGCTTGATAATTATAATTATTTTACATTAATTTCTAAGTACAAGAGAAAAGGCAAGCATGACCAATCCCATGTATAATGTACAATGTAAAGTAATCCCATATGATTACGGCTTGGGTGCTGCGCCATCAAAGTAAAATCATTATGAGAGCATCAAAACCAACTAGATGACTTGTAGTTCCTCCCCAGTGGACTTGGGCATGTTGAGTCTAAGCTTTTGGGATGTTGTTTGATTATCTGCTCCAGCTTTCCTATTTTTTGTACAGATATGGTAATAATAATGGTCCAAAATAACGCGAAATGGCATATTGTCCAGCTTAGAAACCAAGTATCTGCAGCTACTTTGAGGACTGTGCTGAGTAACTTCAATCTTTTCAATAGAAAAGTTATTTCCTCCTCCTAAAAATAAAGCACTTTATTCATAGCCAATGAGATGGAAACATGAAACATTAAGTGGGTTTTAAGCCATAACTATGTTAATGGTTACAGTGGGGGAAATAAGTATTTGACCCCTTGCTGATTTTGCAGGTTTGCCCACTTACAAAGAATGCAACAATCTACAATTTTAATCATATGTACATTCTAACAGTGAAAGACAGAATCCCAAAGAAAATTCCAGAAAATCACATCATATGAATTTATAAAAATTGATAACCATCTGATGAGGAAAAACAAGTATATGACCCCCTACCAAACAGCAAGTATTCTGGCTCCTACAAGCCAGTTAGTCTTTCTTTAAGACACAGCCCCAATCCCAACCAATTATCTACATCAAATACACCTGCCTCACCTCGTTACCTGTATAAAAGACACCTGTCAACACCCAAACAACCAGCATCCAACATCACCACCATGGGCAAGACCAAAGAGCTTTCTACGGACATCAGGGACAAGATTGTTGATCTGCACAAGGCTGGGATGGGCTACAAGAGAATCGGAAAGC
>NC_060166.1:3878603-3886499 GCF_021292245.1 Micropterus dolomieu | reverse complement strand
ACCGCCAAAGCAACAAAAGAGTGGCTGAAGAAGAAGCACATCAAGGTTCTGGAGTGGCCTAGCCAGTCTCCAGACCTGAATCCAATTGAAAATCTTTGGAGGGAGCTTAAAATTCGAGTTGCCAGGCGACAACCTCGGAACCTGAATGATTTGGAGGCTGTCTGCAGGGAGGAGTGGGCCAACATCCCTGCCGAAATGTGCACAAACCTTGTCACCAACTATAAAAACCGTTTGACATCTGTGCTGGCCAATAATGGCTTTTCTACAAAATATTAACATGCTGTTTGTCCTCATCAGATGGTTATCAATTTTAATAAATTCATATGATGTGATTTTCTGGAATTTTCTTTGGGATTCTGTCTTTCACTGTTAGAATGTACATATGATTAAAATTATAGATCGTTGCATTCTTTGTAAGTGGGCAAACCTGCAAAATCAGCAAGGGGTCAAATACTTTTTTCCCCCACTGTATGTATGTTAACTCTGCTTGACTGAAGCATGACACCTGACCTGCAATAACTACCTTCTCAGACTGTGAAACGCCCTACCTCCCACCTTTAATTTTATTGACATTTAAGATTTGTTTCCAGTAAGATACCATTGAGTTGATATAGTAACTTTGCTTTTGTAAACTTGTACTGCTGTAGAAACAAGTTAGTTATAATTAAAATATTAGATGTTTATCAATTAACAAAATACAAAGTGAGTGAACAGAAGAAAAATCTAAAACAAATCAATAGTTGGTGTTACCACCCACAGCAATGTAGGAGGAATACAACTGGGTGAAGGCAGACAGGAGTTTCAAGATGTGCTGTCCAAGCTATTTTGAAGAAACAGACATGGGGAACAATGGGAGCCGTAGACACAGTGGTCAGCCAGCACATGAAAGACATTCATATTTACTTCCCTTTGCAATCCAAAGATGTCCGACAGTGCAATCAGCTCAGAACTGCAGAAAACAGTAGGACCCATGTTACACCCATCTACTGTCCAGAAAGACAAAAAATCCGACATGGAAACAAGGCCAAGGGGGGCTTAAATAGTCCAAGCCCCCCCCCCTAAAATAATAAAAAGAAAAATAATTTTGATGCACTGTAGAGTTGTTCACATAACGACTGCCGACCGCCGATCGACCACTGATATACCCCTGATCACAGCCCGACTGTCGCTGAGCTCTCTGACCAGAAAATCGGGCTAAAAATCATGTAGTGTTAACTAGGCTTAAGGAAAAATGGTGTGTTCTCTTCTAACAATAGGCATTTTTTTGGCAGCAGGATTTGACATCAACATTTTTGCTCCTAAGCCAATGTGGCTATTGTTTTCCAAAGTTACTAGCCACGCAGCATTTTCATTAGCCACATTTTTGTTGTTGGAAAGTTATGTTTTCGATGATTCAAGCTGACTAAGCGTGCTAAAATGTTCTAATATCGTAGCTCTGATAAGGTTGTGTGTAAAGCTACTTTTTTAACTTTTTTTCTTTAGTCTATTAAGATAAACATAAAATAGTAGCTTCTTATTGTGGATAATGAAAGTGCTACATGGCTGTAAAAGATGAACTAAACTGAAAATGTTTTTTTCAAATTGTTCAAATTTATTTAATTTTAAAAGTAGTAAATACTGTAATACAGAGTAGAACAAGTACCTGCATTAGAAACAAAGAGCAAAGAATAAATTATTTTGAAAAAATCCACAATCAAGGCAACAGGTTTAAAACTTTACGAAGGTCTATATCAGTTTTGGGCACTTTGGATAGTTTGTTTTGCATCTGTATTTCCTCAGAACTTTACCTGAATTTATGTTTATCATCATGAAGCTCTGGTAGCTCTGAGTAACTGGAGATCACCTGAAACGAGGTCTTTATTTTCCAGATTACTCCCATACAAACACATCTCCTGCGTTCCTACGTGGCCTGAGTAGTTTTATTAAAAAATAGAATTAACTCTGGAAAGGTAGTTGTGATATGACGATATGATGAGACATAAGGGCAGCCTTGCTAGTAGTAACACCGTGTCCCGTAATTATCAATAATCTGCAATTTTCCAGCATTTACCGGCACTTCCCTCCTACCTTTTCTCGTGCACTCTTGTGCATTTCTTCCCCACACTGGTCGGCCATGCACACTCACGTACTGACCGAACGCTGTGTTGATGTGTGTGCATGCGATCAGTCGCGTGTGATGACAGAGATCATACCATCAGGTTAAAAGCAAGGGGGTAAGCCAGAGATCGGACAGTGAAGCAGACCAAAGCCTGCATAGAGGGATCCACGTAGGCCCAAAAATGACGTCAAAACCCTGTGAGTTTAATCTCAAAACGTTTTGCACCAGTTTGCAACGTTCTGCAACAGGCTTTGAGGTATGTTTTCTCCCGTTTGGTGGGCGTGTCTCAGGTGTTACCCAATCAGCAAGTTTGTAAACAACGGTATTAAAAAAGGCAGGAAAGTGTAGTGAACTTCCGTACACAGCAGGGTGTTCAAAGCACCACGTTTCCACTGGAAAAAACATTTTGCTATGTTTTGTCAGTGCTGAACTCCCCCTGTCGCACATGAGAGATGTAACCGTGTTGCTTAGATTATAAACTCTCGGCAATCTAAGATAACTATTTGCCGATCAGTGGCACTGCGTTGGTGTTTGACAGGTGAGCCTCGTAGGTGGGCTGATTAATCAGTGACAATCTGAGTCAGACAAACACACTGAGCCATGAGACTTTTTGTTGGCGCAGCTATGCAGCTACCAGAATTACAGTGTTTCTGCCGTTGCTTTATGTCATTAAACCATGGTTATGCTGTGCGATCATGCACAGTAGACGCTGGTGCCAACAGGAAGTAGCCCTGTAGTAGTATTTTATTGGTCCAAAACTGGCTTCACTGCTCTCCATTCAAATCAGCGGGGTGGCTTCGTCCAGTAATATACTGTCCATGGTTAAATTCAATCTCAAAATGTTTTGCACTGATTTGCTACAGTTTCAGATTGCAACATTGCACAACGTTCTGCAACGGGCTTTGAGGTATGTTTTCTCCCGTTTGGTGGGCATGTCTCAGGTGTTACCCAATCAGTTGCAACGAGTTTGTAAACACAACAGTGTTAAAAAGATTCAGTGCGCTCGTGTATACAGCAGGGTGTGAACCACCGTTTCCGTAGAAAAAAAATGTTTTGCTACGTTTTGTCTGTGCTGAACTTGTCCTAGGTCTGAGGGAATGTGGCAGATTCAACTTTTATCTTCTTTGACAAAAGTCTGGATGTCATATTTGGCGCACGCGCACCCTGGCGCGGCGGCACTGCAGGAGAGAGTAAGACGTGCCTGTGGTCTGGATTCTCCTGCTATTAAAAAAGATTGCTATGACATCGCTGCTGCTGGTTAAGTTGATAATTAATGGCAGACCAAAACAGCCCTCAGTCAGACGGCAAGTCCACTATATTAATGTCCACAGCGTCTATTTGTTTACAGTGTCGTCGGTAAAGACAGCAGGCTTCACGAATGAACCAATGAGCAAACACTGTATGTATGGAAGATTTTATTGGACTTTAATATTTGTAACCCACAGAAAACAATCCACAAATGTGTACTATGATGCACAAATATTTCACCATCTATAAATATCTGTTTTTACTTTTGTGATCTGTAAAATCAACATTTCCTGTCAATTTGCAGGTCACGTTACATTTGTGACTTCCTTTTTACGCATTTGTGGAATTGTGTCCAATCTGCCCCACAGAGATCTGTAAACAGAGATCTGTAAGTGTGAGAACAGTTTATAAGCTACACCAGCAGGTGGCGGTAGCGACACTGCCTCCCATGAGTTGTAAGAATATCTACTCCAGTACCTAGAGTCATCTGTAGGAGACAACATCTTCTGCTTCTGCTGGACCAGTGGACTCTACTACGTCTAAACTTATCTGTACAAGTATATATATTTTATTGTTGAATCCTTTATCACTGCATTTGTTTAATGTTTATATTATTTAAATAAATATACTACATTTGAAAGTACTGTTGTACCTACTGTTTATAGGAACTATTATAAACCCTATGTATAAAGTTACGGTCCTCAAAAGTGCAGTCAGTGTCCATTTCCCGTTAGGCTTTTGCATGAAAAACTGTATTTTTTGTAAGGCTCATGAGTAGGATTTACATGACACCCCAACAGCTCCATAAGATAGGTCAGTCCAATAAAATCTTCCATATATTAAGACTGAAACAGGGAGTCATTCAGGACATGTGGATGTCTAAGGCAATACTGGAAATCTATCTTGGGGTGCCGTTCTGTAATGGGAATTTCATGAGAACCATCTTTAAAGCATTGCCATGTAACTGATCTCACTAGGGGCCTCTGTCCTCTTGGGTATGGGGAAAATGGAAGGTAAATGGGGGTGGGTGTGATCCTTTAACGTATGTCCAGAGGGGTCAGGACTTTAAGTGGTTCACCACATGTACCTTGGACATGGGTGTCTTTCTATAGATCCAGATTGAGTGTCCCCTAGGGAACACTGAAAGACACCATGTTCCTTTGATATAGTACTCCGACCCTGAGACTAAGATAAAAGCTGCATGAGCTGTTACACTGGAGCTCACTCGGATGATACTCCCTGATGTGTATGTGCCCCCGTGAGTTCCTTCTGCAGAAGACTAAAAAAATTATAAAAATCATGGAAAGACAAGTGTTTGCCTGAGCTGTTTGAGGGGCAATATTCACTTTATCAGACTAGGCCTATTGCAGCTAATAAATGAATAGCCATTTGCTGGACAACCAGGGGTCCTTAAGGATACTCCAGCTAAAAGGGAAATAGTTTTCACCATAATTCCATTCATAAGTAACACAATGACAGAATGTATGACTATTGGGGTCATGGGTTTCATACACTTTCTGTAATAAAACATCTAAAAGCAAAAATCCTATCTGATAAGCGTGTCTGGGACATTGTGTCATTTAAGGTTGATGTGAAAAAATTGGCTTGGAAACTGGTGGGTTGCCGGATTGAGTCCAGCACAACCCATGCCGAACGTGCCGCCTGAGCAAGGGCCTGAACCCCGAACTGCTCTCCGGGCACCGTATGAATGCAGCCTACTGCTCCCTAAATAGGATGGGTTAAATGTAGAGAACAAATAAGCTCCTTCGCCCTTCCTTTACAGAATTTCTGATTCTCATACCTAATGCTTTGTCCTGTAAGTATGTAGGGGAGAGGTGGGACAAACGAAACAGCAATTTTCTCATACAACCCATAAAACTACCTCAGCACATACAGTCCACAGTACTTAACAGAACTGGGAAAAATCAGGTCAATACGTCACACTTTCATAAAAGAAGCTGTTTCAATCACGGAAAGTAAATTCACTCAAGCAATCATTTTATTTGAATGATGAGTTGTGTTTACCGTTTCATGGTCATGATCAGATGAAAGATTAGTTAGTACTTTAACACATCCTGAATTTTTTAATGTCAAAGTTTAACAGTTTAGAAGCTATTGAAGTTTAAACGTCAGGAGTCACTGTCGTCGTAGTCATTGTATGTCGCTTTTATCCAAAGCGACTTACAATTGCTATATCTGTCAGAGGTCGCACGCCTCTAGAGCAACGAGGGGTTAAGTGTCTTGCTCAGGGACACATTGGTGTCTCACAGTGGATTTGAACCCGGGTCTCTCACACCAAAGGCATATCTCTTATCCACTGCACCATCATCACCCCCTACTTGGCAATAAAGCGCCTTCTGATTCTGATTCTAATTGTTTAATCTGATTTGAGGCTGTATGTTTCGGACACTCGGGCGAAGAGAGGGGCGGAACTGTCAACTGATCTCCATCTGGTGGTGAGTTGGGTCAGGGGGTGGGGGAAGACTCTGGACAGACCCGGTAAGCCCAAACGGGTAGTGTGGGTGAATTGGGAACGTCTGGAGGAGGCCCCTGTCCGTGAGATCTTCAACTCAAACCTCCGGTGGAGCTTTTCTGGCATCCCTGTGGATGTTGGGGACATTGAACATGAGTGGGCAATGTTCAAAGCTTCTATTGCTGAAGCCGCAGTGGGAAGCTGTGGTCTCAAGGTCTTCGGACACTGTGGTGCACTCCGGCCTTCCGGGATTTGTTGTCTCAAAGGACTCCGAGAGGTGGTTGCAAGGTACCGTCAGGCCCGAAGGGCTGCAGCCTCTGCTGTGGCAGATGCAAAGCAGCGGGTGTGGGAGAAGTTCGTAGAAGACATGGAGAAGGACTTTCCGTCGGCACCAAAGTGCTTTTGGAGAACTGTCCGCCATCTCAGGAGGAGGAAGTGGGGAACCGTCCACACTCTCTCTAGTAGAGGCAGAGCTGGAGGCTGATGGGGGTTTCTCGTCAATTTTGGAAGTCACTGAGGTAGTCAAATAACTCCACAGTGGCAAAGCCCCAGGGATTGATGAGATCCACTCAGAAATGCTAAAAGCTTTGGGTGTGGAGGGGCTGTCTTGGATGACACGTCTCTTTAACATTGCGTGGAAGTCGGGTACAGTGCCGAAGGAATGGCAGACTGGGGTGGTGGTTCCCCTGTTCAAAAAAGGGGATCAGAGAGTGTGTGCCAATTACAAGAGTATCCCCACCAGGGTAAAGTCTACTCCAAGGCGCCTGAACAGAGGGTTCAGCCGATAGACGAACCTCGGCTCGAAGAGCAACAATATGGTTTTCATCCTGGTCATGGAACAACGGACCAGCTCTTTACTCTCACAATGATCTTGGAGTGGGCCTGGGAGCATGCCCATCCAGTCTACATACGCTTTGTAGATCTGGAGAAGGCGTATGACCGGGTCCCCCGGGAAATACCGTGGGAGGTGCTGCGGGAGTATGGGGTGAGGGGGACCCTTCTCAGGGCTATCAAATCCCTGTACATCCAAAGCGAGAGCTGTGTCCGAGTAAGTCGGACTCTTTCCAGGTGAGGGTTGGCCTTCGCCAGGGCTGCACTTTGTCACCAATCCTGTTTGCAATATTCATGGATCCCCTAGTCAGAGCTGGTTAATCTGTCCCCGCAACCCGACCCCGGATAAGCGGATGGAGATGGATGGATAGATCACGAGTTACTGTTACTGAGTAACTTTCCAACATTAACTTATATTTGATATTTCGCTGCATCATTAAGGTAGGATAACTTATGCGATCCTGGAGAAATCCAATGCCATGACAAATACCATGATTATAGAGTGAACAACGACACAGCAAGTAATGGAACTAATGTTAGCTAAGTTGTGGGTTAGCAAACTGTTGCTACTTGCTGCTGCAAAAATAAGGAGAGGATGAGATGGTCCCAGAACTCAGAGTATCTCAGACTGCGATACTGCCAGCTCTCCTACTGTTATAGCTAACATCACAACAAGAGCATGTCTTAGGCTACGTTCAGACTGCAGGCCTTAATGCTCAATTCCGATTTTTTCCCTAGATCCGATTTTTTTTGTTTGACAGTTCACATTACTGTTTAAATGTGGCCCATATCAGACTCCAGTGTGAACCGTCCACGGCCTGAAAGTGACCCGCATGCACAGAAGAATAACACAACGTCACACGCAATACACTGTTGCAGGCTACAGAAGTAAACAAAGAGCCACAGAGGTTAGCTCTTGTTAGCTCACGGGAGACTCACGTTTTTCATTGTCCTCTTGCGGGTCACATTTCTCCCGAATTATGACAAGTGTTCACAACTTTGTTCTTTCTGTTCACAGCTGCCCCACAACTCCCTTCTTCTGTCTCTCTCTCTCTCCCCCCACTGTGTCCGCTCGGACAAGTAGCATGCATGTAACTAAGAAGAGAGCTTGCGGTCCGGTGGATTTCAGGTTTAAGAAAGGGAATTTGTGAGTAGATGATAGCAAGGTAGAGAAGGAAGCGAGACACATGTTTAATTATGGCTTTTTGTGAAGCTTTTTCATTCAGTGCAGCTCCGTCTACAGCTG
>NC_060166.1:3868222-3878503 GCF_021292245.1 Micropterus dolomieu | reverse complement strand
TTTTGTTTGACAGTTCACATTACTGTTTAAATGTGGCCCATATCAGACTCCAGTGTGAACCGTCCACGGCCTGAAAGTGACCCGCATGCACAGAAGAATAACACAACGTCACACGCAATACACTGTTGCAGGCTACAGAAGTAAACAAAGAGCCACAGAGGTTAGCTCTTGTTAGCTCACGGGAGACTCACGTTTTTCATTGTCCTCTTGCGGGTCACATTTCTCCCGAATTATGACAAGTGTTCACAACTTTGTTCTTTCTGTTCACAGCTGCCCCACAACTCCCTTCTTCTGTCTCTCTCTCTCTCCCCCCACTGTGTCCGCTCGGACAAGTAGCATGCATGTAACTAAGAAGAGAGCTTGCGGTCCGGTGGATTTCAGGTTTAAGAAAGGGAATTTGTGAGTAGATGATAGCAAGGTAGAGAAGGAAGCGAGACACATGTTTAATTATGGCTTTTTGTGAAGCTTTTTCATTCAGTGCAGCTCCGTCTACAGCTGTTCTACAGTGACGTCAAGAGTGTCCAGACTCAGGTCGCATTTAAAAAGTTTTTGGAAAAAAGCATTTGGACTACATATATAAGTGGCCCAAATCTGAACTAGAAAAGATCAGATTCCATGTGACTTGGCCTGTTCACACTGTCATAAAAAGATCAGATCTGAGGCAAAAAAAAAATAGGATCTGAGTCACATTGGCCTGCAGTCTTAACGTAGCCTTCGTGAACTATAAAGTAAACTGAATGTCAATGGCCAAGCCATTAAAAGTTACCTGACACACACATCATGGCTGGAACTGCTGGAATAATGTTGCATGGCTCAATGAACTTCTCTCTTTGGTATGACCTCCTCGTTTTAGCTTGCATGGTCTGATTCTCTTGTTCAGTATTATCCAGTTATGAGTAAGCTTCACTCTCCTCCACGTTTGTTTATCCTGAACGCAAGTTTCGTTTCCCCAACACTGGCATATGAGGAAGAATGGACCGCCGTGAAGTTAGTTTAAATTTGGCTATTAGTTTTACAGTGGATGTTCAATAGACGTCACATATCCAACATAAAACTAGCTTCATGGCGGTGCAAAGTGCCGTCCCCTCACGGAAATATTATGGTAAAGTGTGGAATTTGCTACATAACGAACGATAGAGCATAATTGTTAACGATAGAAAAATGTCAATAGTCAAACGATATATATCGTCATATCGCACAGCCCTATTCAATGGTATTTATTTCTATACATTTATACCTCCAGCGATGGACTGGTGACCTGTCCAGGGTGTACCCCGCCTTTCGCCCGATGTAAGCTGGGATTGGCTCCAGCCCCCGCGACCCTGTACGCAGGATATGCGGTTGACGGTGAATGGAAAGATATTTCTACCTCATTATGTAAATGAGGGGTGGTGTCTCAAGGGGTCAACTTCTAACCTAATGGTTGACAAGTCAGATGGCAGAGTTCAACTAACCTTGCCGTTTGAGAGGAACAAAAAGATAGGAATTTTTTTTTTTCCCCTTCCTCTTGCTTGGGCTCCCAAATGCGTATGGGCCCCTGGGCCCTTGTCCAGAATGCCCATTGGATAATGCCTTTTGTGTGAGAAACCTGGGTTCAATTCCCCACTATGACCCATCCACCAATGTGTCCCTGAGCAAGACACTTAACCCCTCGTTGCTCCAGAGGTGTGCGACCTCTGACATGTATAGCAAGTGTAAGTGGGTAAAAGCGTCAGCTAAATGAATAAATGTAAATGTTATATACAGCTTGTATGTTACCGTAATTAAACAGCCAGCCAAACTTTTTTTCACAAGCCAAGAAGCGAGCACCTTGCTCCTTTTATGGACTTTGATCTTCATGTTTGACAGGTGTAAACTTGTGAGTGAAACTGAAATCAAGTTAAATTTAAGACTTTAAGACCTTTTTAATACCACCTAGGATGGAATTTAATACCAACTTCACTGCCGTTTAATGGAAAATCTGTATGAATTTTAAGCCAGAGAAAATTATTCACGAAGTTACCTGAATTTAATCAAATATTTTATTATAATACATTCGTATTTAACACACTATAGCTCTTTCGGGTGTGTTTGTACTTTGACATGAATCAAGGACATCACTTATATAAGGGTTCAGATTAGGGGTGTGACGATACACTTAGCTCACATGCACACTTCACAATACTGGCTTCACGAGAACAAGACAAGAAGATATTTTAACACTATTTGATGAAATATTCAATGCTGAAATATATAAATGGGGTTCTGGGGGTCCCCTAGAAAATTTTGAGCACTAAACACTTAATTTCCTGCATTCTGGAGACATTTTCTGCACTCATTTATGGTAGAATTGTCTGATTTTTTAAACTTTTTTGAACAATGCATGTGTCTTATCTTTAAATTGCATTGCATGTTTTCTTATTGTGCAAATAAAACTTTCTCAAAGTGTTTGTTTTAACATTTCTTGTTGCAAGCCATTTTTCAGAACATATTTAACAAATGCTTTAAAAAATTGGAGACATGTCCCCAGTATCCACAGTGTAAATGACACCTATGAAATACAATATTTGTGCAATAAGAACTCTTAAGGGGTGAAATAAAAAAATACAAAAATTGTTTGGTGTGCGTTGTTGCAAATAGTTACACCTTGGCTAGATAAGGTAATGTAATATAATCTGCCACTTGCTTCAGTGATTATTCATCCTGTTCTGTTTTTCTAAAGCATCTAAAGGCTACTTGAAATATAGTATTATATAGTATTGGCTTGAAAGCAGCGGGGATAAGGAGTTGGGCTCCGGTTTGTTTTTCCCTCGTTTCCGTGATCGGCGCATCTAGGTGATGTAAGTTTAATGTGCGCTAGTTTCATGTTTCCATTCACATAATGTTACTCTACAACAGCGGCGCAACGCCGACACACAGACACGGTCCTCGTCTCATATGCCAGAGCTGTTGCACCGCAAACACTCCACAGTTCAGAGCGTAAAGCTGAACACTGACGTAAACAGGAACGTTACCTGTACTGCCGTAACATCAATCACACCAAACGGAGTAAATTATGAAGTCTCTCTCTCTTTTTTTTTTTTTTTTTAAAAAACATTTTATTGAAAATCAGGTTTCAGACATTCCATCTTATAAACAAAATATAAAAGACTTAATAGTTAAATTTATAATTAATTTATATATATTGCACTAACAAATACATTAACAGAAACGAAAGGAAATACAAAACAGGACAGACTTAAGAGATGAGTAAGTGACAGACTATCTTAACAGGTGGTGACATAAGATATTTTTTAGAGGAATAGCTCTGAGTAGATATTACTTATTGAAATGCTTTTCTTGTTTGATACAAGTTTAAAAGACTCAAAGTACATATCTATTTCGATTAGGAGTACTTTAAAACATGGGGTAGACTTAGAGCATTTAGCTTTGTGAATATGAAATTTCCCAAACAAAAAAAGAGACTCACAATTGTGCATAAGTTCTTATCTTTAGATTCAAAGTAGGTAATGACATTTTTCCTTTCAATTGTGATTGTATGTGTTGTTTTAGAATATATGTAATTCTCAAGGTCCCTCCAGAATGTGCTACAGAATGAACAGTCATAGAAAAGATGATTTAAAGTTTCTTGTTCTGTTCTACAAAAGGTGCAATTGTTATCAACAAGCAAGAATTTTGAGATAAGCATGTTGGTTGGATATATTTTATGCAAAATTTTCAAATGTAATTCTCTAACTTTGTAATACAGAATCTAAAAGGAACAAGCCATGCCTTACACCACTTAATATTGGAAAACTGAGAATTCCAGAAAAATTTGCCACGAGGTGTTATTTTCTTTAAATTTAAAAAGCATTTTCTAATGTATTTGTTAGTGCATTTGCTGCTCAAAATATCAATATTATTTATATAAAGAGTATATGTGAAACTGGGCACTTCTTGCTGTTTCTTATAGATTTTCATTAGTTCCAATAAACCATTAGGTATAGATTTAAAGACTGAGCTATATTCTCTGAATGTTATTGGGAATGCCTTCTCTCTAAGAAAGGACTCATAATTAATTGACCGTTACAATCAAATAAGTCCCTTAAGAAGATGATAATTCTATCAATCCAGTTTTGTAAATAACAACAAAAGTCCAAAAGTTCAAAGCCGCCTTCCTCCTTAGAGCCAGAGAGCACCGCTTTTTTTTAAGTGATGGTGCTTATTCTTCCATACGAAGTTTATGAGTACGTTCTTAATGTCTTTGCATGTTGAATCATGGACACAGAGTGAGAGCAGGGTAAACAAATCTTGAAATCCCTTCTGCTTTAGTCAGGAGGATTCTGCCCAGTATTGAAATGTCAGTATTAAAAGGTTCAGTATTATTTTAGTCTCCTTCAATTTAGGAGAGAAGTTAAGTTGCTGACGTTCCATGTAGTCCTTGCAGATATGAATACCTAGATATTTTACACATTTCTTGACAGATATATTAAACAATTGCTTATCATCAGTTTGATATAAACATAAAATTTCACATTTAGATGTGTGTGTTGTGTGAGTGTTAATCCAGAAGCAGCAGAAAACTGGTCAATTAAGGATATAGCATATTCAATCTGATGTTTGTCCTTTAAAAAAAAAAAAAGGGCTGTATCATCAGCTGAGTCAATCTGATTTCTTTACCAAAAATAGACAAACCTTTGATAATGGGATCATGATGAATATGTAGTGACAGTAGTTCAACCACCAGCAGGAACAAAAAAGGCGAAATAAGGGAAGCCTTGGCGAACTGATCTAAGTACAGGAAATCTTTTGGTGGTATTTGGGTACAATATAACACAACTGTCAATATTTTTACAGTGGATATAAATTTTGGTCCAAAATCAAATGTTTGGAGTGCTTTGAACAGGAAGCGGTGGTCTACAGGATCAAATGCTTTATAGAAATTGAGAAATACAATCAGTGCATCGGTATTAATGTTGTCAGAATAGTCCAGCGAGTCAAGAACAAGTCTTATATTTGAACTTATGTGACGTTTAGACATGAAACCTGTTTGTGTTTCATTTATGATCTCATGAAGGCCTTTTTTTTTAACCGCTTAGCAAAAATGAATGACAATATTTTATAATTAATGTTTAAGAGAGTTATAGGTCTCCAGTTTTCGATAAGTAAATGATCTTTATCAGGTTTGGGGAGAAGGCATATAAAGCCTTGCTTCATACTTGTGGACATTTCTTTTTCAGCGATACATTCTTTCAATAATTCAAGTAGAGGACTTTCAATGATGTCCCAAAAATGTAAATAAAATTCGACAGAAAGCCCATCATTACCTGGCGATTTCCCTTTTTCCCATTGACAAAACAGCTTCTGAAATTTCTATTTTTGTAATGGGCTGTTCACATTCCAGTTTAAAGTGTTCAGATATAGTTGGAGTGAATTCTTTAACTGAATCAATAAATTTATCACAATCATCAACATGAGTATTTGTCTTATATATATATTGCTATAAACTTAACATGTCTAGAGATGTCCAAAGGATTAGAGGTGATGTTATCATTAATTTTAAGGGTATTTATATTATTTCTTTTGCAGTTTCTCTTCTCTAAAGCGAAGTAGTAACTAGAGTTTCTTTCCCCTTTTTCTAACCATTTTGCTCGGGACCTTATAAAGGCCCCTTTATATCATTTCAATATAGATGTTGTCTATTTCCTCCTTTAGTTTCTTCTTTCTTCTTCTGCATTTAATTAATCCATAATACATATTTCTTTGGCTATGTTATTTTTTTAAATGTCTTTACTTCGTTTTATTGCCATTACTCTGATTTTGTACTTGAAATATTCACATTTTTGTATGCGATTCCTTTCATTGTTATCAAATATGTTTTTTGCATTTTTGTTCCACCAGATCATAGAATCCTTCATCATATAATTTATTTAGCTTCCAATAACCACGTAAATTACTGTTTTGTTCCTGCTAAATGGATTGAGATTACTTTGTGATCAGAAAGTGGGGCATAACTATGAGCTGATTCTGAAACAAACTGTAGACAAGAGGGAGATATAAGCCATAAATCAATTCTAGATTGTGGGGATCTATTGGCATTACTCCAAGTAAACTCATTAATGTCTGGGTTTAAAAAGCGCCACACATCTATAATTGACAGCTGTTGACAAATAAATGCAGTACTTTTGAATCTTGAATGTGAGATTAGTCTTGCAGGTATTCTATCTACAAGATCATCTGGAGCATCATTATAATCTCCCCCAATGATCAAGTAACGGCTTTCAGATGTGTGCAAACTGTTATGAGCATTGATTTTGCTTGACCTGTATTGTTGTAGTTATATAAATTGCAAACTATAAAAAAGGAATTGTCTAATTTGAAAACTAAGATTATCCATCTACCCTCTTCTGACATCAAGGATTCAACTATGTCTCCTTTAAAAATTGTTCAGGAGAATGGCGACACATGCTGATTGTTGAGAGGAATGGCAGAAATAACATTGGTCACCCCATTGTGCTTTCCAAAACTTCACATCACAGTCTACTGAGTGTGTCTCTTGTAAAAATATCAAGTCTGCATTTTTTCATCTACTGAACATAAAAATAGATTTTCTTTTGGTGCTGTCACGGATACCACTGACATTAAGAGATATTATTTTTAAAGAACTAAAATAGAAGTCTAACATAACGAAATTAAAAAAGGATACTATTAACTGGAAGTCTGTTAAAGGTTGTAGGAATTAGTTAAGAAAAACAAAATCTTGAGAGAATATCAGGTAAATTAGCTTACCACCAAGTTGAATACTCTGAAAACGAGTACCTAAAATATTTAGTGGGATGAACATGTTGCAGGGAAAAGGCAAATTAACCCATTGGGACGGGGTGACCTAATAAGCCTGGAGTTCAAATTGAACTGCTGAACTCACATTAAAAGTCGTTTTACATTCTATGCAGTGTGTCTCACACCATCGATAATGACAGCAGGTCCCTGCCATTTGGTCTTCTTTCCATCAGCACGCGCTTGCTTCACTAGAGGCCAGAGTTTGTTTCTGCACTGTCTTTCCAGCTGAGTGAGATCTTCGGTCAGCCGCAGATTCTTTTCCTTCATGACATCGGCGTTGAGAGAAGCTCTCCATACCTTTAATCTGAAGGTGCGCATGGTAAACTGTATGATGATGGGGCGTGTGCTTTTATCCTGTCTTAGTCGTCCTACCCTGTGCACAGTGTCCACCACGAATCCAAGCTTGTTCTTTTCCTCTGGGATGATTTCAGCAATGATCTCCATCACCTCCTTTCTCACATCCTCATTGTTGCTTTCTGGTAGATTCAGAAGTCGGAGGTTCCATCTCCTGCTATAACGCTCTGAATCGTCTTGTTTCCTTCTCAGGGCTGCAATCTGTTCTTTCATTGTCTTCACTGTGTCATCTGTTCCTTTCCATTGGATTATCAGCCCTTTCACATCTTCTTGCACTCTTGCAATCTCAGCTGTATTTTTGATTACCATTTCTTCAAACTTTGAAAAGCGATCATTTAGGCCGTTGTTGGCTTTAAGAATGTCAGCATTGGAGACCGTCTCATGTTCTTTGGTGCATACTTGGGGTTTGGGCTGTCCGTGGGTGTGACAGGTAGAGGTGTACATAAACCAGAGAATGATTTTTCAGGAGACACATCCATTATCAAGCCTCCTGTTTTTCACATTCTTGGCGTCTCTCTTGGACATCTTGGCACACGTACCCCAGTTATTAGCAAACCTTGGCTAATAGCAAACAGTTCGTAGGCTAGTTCACTCACTTTGGCCGATTAAAGTCTTCGTTCTGGCTTTGTTTAGCTGTGTAGGCGTTCTACATACAAACTTAAATACAAAAGCAACTTACAGCTTCTTCACTCAGGATTCAAATGGTCTCATTGACTTATTTTAACCGCTGGTACTTGGACAGAGACTCGTAGCTCAGATGAAAGTGTCTGCACAGGTCGCCTTGTACATGTCAAATAATGTATTAAACAACCAAACAACTTAAAGCCGTTGCTTTTGGGAGAGAAAGAAAAGCAAAGACACAGGAGAAACCTTCACCACATGCACATCTATGCCTGCAACTCTCAAGTGGGGTTTCCTACCCCAGAATGCAGGGCATGTCTCTTGCAGTATCAAAATACAAGGTTGATCTTTCAAAAAATAAGAGTTCAATACAAACCAGCTTTACTGAGATTGAATCAGAGGGTAGAACAAATAATATTTACAACAAATACAACTGTTTGATTATGTCCTCTCCTTTAGGTTTGCAATATCAAAGTAATAAACTGAAAATGCTGGGTACCTACAGGTTACAGTGCTGCTAAACAGAGCTGTTGTTGACAAACATTTTGTCCCGCCTTCAGAATTCCAGCCACACTCCTGGGATTTATTCTGCATTTCTACTAGTTCCTTGTATGATTTAGAATAATAAGTTGAAAAATTGGTCTATTCTTTGTTCATCCTGCACTGCAGCAGCTACTAAGTGGCAGGATGGAGTAGAAAACAAACTTACTGTACCTTTCTCAAGTTATACAGTAATGTAATCATATATGTGTGAAGGTGGACCAAACATAGCCAATCTTAAAATGGTAGATAGGGTAGAGCAGGAGCCTAGAAGGCCTATTTATTTTTATTCTTTACACACATTACACAAGATTAATAAGCTATTCAGACAGCTGTAAAAAAGATTGTTAAATGTTCTCCACTTGTTATCCTGTAGTTACACAGGAATATTAGCGGTGCAGGCTGTATTAAAAGTATCTGTTATTCCATGCTTTATAATCACACAGGTAACAATAGGGTATGTGCTGTTCTCCTATTCTTTATCTGTATTTATACATACAGATTTAATACATACATACACATTTAACAAATACATAAAATTCAGCTTAACAATAACTTAACAGTTATTGTTTTTTCCTAGTCACCATTATTAGCATCAGCCTATAGCATTTTACACTGCATAAATTAGCCTAGCGGCTATTTGACTTTTCCTCTCCTCATAGCTTAACAACTTACAGTACATGTTTTATTCATACTATTTAGTACTTACCGCTGGTTAAGTCACTACATCTCGACACAACACCATGGTTGAATTTTCAGCCTGGATGGAAGTTTTATTTAAACAGAACAGCTAAAAAGTAGCAGAGCAACAAGTAACTCCGTGTCGGTGCATTTACTATAAAGGCTGGAATATGTGACCACTCCAAATTTAGCTGCGGCTAGCTGACCAAGTAGTTCTCATAAACAACGACTCCCTTTACCGCAGTTCTGTGTCCATGTATGTCACTAATACTGGTAGTATTGTGTTCTATTAGAGTTGCTAAAGGCCTCATGTCCCTGAAGGAAGCCATCTCTTGTGACAGAGTTAGAAGCAAGGTTAGTTGATGTGTGCATGTACAGTCAACCTCTGTCATCTGACTGGTCCACCAATAGGTGAGAAGTTGACACCTTGAGAAGCCGCCCCCTTCATTTGCATTATGAGAAATGGAAAAAGAGACAGAAATAAATACCGTTCAGGAAATAAATTGGCTAGAAAATGCAAAGGAAGAATAAAACGGACAAATTTTAATTACTTCACTTCCATGGCCACAGGTGTATAAAATCAAGCACCTAGGGATGCAGACTGCTTCTACAAACATTTGTGAAAGAATGGGTCGCTTTCGGGAGCTAACACCAGTCATAGGTTGCCACCAGTGCAATAAGTCCATTCGTGAAATTTCCTCACTACTAAATATTCCACAGTCAACTCTTAGTGGTGTTATACAGTGAGGAAAATAAGTATTTGAACACCCTGCTATTTTGCAAGTTCTCCCACTTAGAAATCATGGAGGGGTCTGAAATTGTCATCGTAGGTGCATGTCCACTGTGAGAGACATAATCTAAAAAAAAATCCACTATAACTATTAATTATTAATATAACTATTTAACTATTTATTTGTATGATACAGCTGCAAATAAGTATTTGAACACCTGTCTATCAGCTAGAATTCTGACTCTCAAAGACCTGTTAGTCTGCCTTCAAAATGTCCACCTCCACTCCATTTATTATCCTAAATTAGATGCACCTGTTTGAGGTCGTTAGCTGCATAAAGACACCTGTCCACCCCATACAATCAGTAAGAATCCAACTACTAACATGGCCAAGACCAAAGAGCTGTCCAAAGACACTAGAGACAAAATTGTACACCTCCACTGGGCTGGAAAGGGCTACGGGGAAATTGCTTAGCAGCTTGGTGAAAAAAGGTCCACTGTTGGAGCAATCATTAGAAAATGGAAGAAGCTAAACATGACTGTCAGTCTCCCTCGGAC
>NC_060166.1:3864226-3868122 GCF_021292245.1 Micropterus dolomieu | reverse complement strand
TTCCAACATGACAATGACCCGAAGCACACAGCCAGGATAACCAAGGAGTGGCTCTGTAAGAAGCATATCAAGGTTCTGGCGTGGCCTAGCCAGTCTCCAGACCTAAACCCAATAGAGAATCTTTGGAGGGAGCTCAAACTCCGTGTTTCTCAGCGACAGCCCAGAAACCTGACTGATCTAGAGAAGATCTGTGTGGAGGAGTGGGCCAAAATCCCTCCTGCAGTGTGTGCAAACCTGGTGAAAAACTACAGGAAACGTTTGACCTCTGTAATTGCAAACAAAGGCTACTGTACCAAATATTAACAGTGATTTTCTCAGGTGTTCAAATACTTATTTGCAGCTGTATCATACAAATAAATAGTTAAAAAAATCATACATTGTGATTTCTGGATTTTTTTTTTAGATTATGTCTCTCACAGTGGACATGCACCTACGATGACAATTTCAGACCCCTCCATGATTTCTAAGTGGGAGAACTTGCAAAATAGCAGGGTGTTCAAATACTTATTTTCCTCACTGTAACAAAGTGGAAGTGATTGGGAACAACAAAAACTCAGCCACCAAGTGGTAGGCCACCAAGTGCAATGCAAAGCTTCGGATGCAGTGTTGTAAATCACGCCGCCACTGGACACTAGAGCAGCGGAGACGTGTTCTCAGGAGTGACAAATCATGTTTCTCTGTCTGGGAATCCGGTGGATGAGTCTGGGTTTGGCAGTTGAAGGAGAACGGTACTTGCCTGACTGTATTGTGCCAAGTGTAAAGTTTGGTGGAGGGGGGGATTATGGTGTGGGGTTGTCTTTCAGGGGTTGGGCTTGGCCCCTTAGTTCTAGTGAAAGGAACCGTTACTGCTTCAGCATACCAAGACATTTTTGGACAATTTCATGCTCCCAACTTTGTGGAAACAGTTTGGGGATGGCCCCTTCCTGTTCCACCATGACTGCGCACCAGTGCACAAAGCAAGGCCCATAAAGATACGGATCAGTGAGTTTGGTGTGGAGGAACTTGACTGGCCTGCACAGAGTCCTGACCCTAACCTGATAGAACACCTTTGGGATGAATTAGAGCGAGCCAGGCCTTCTCGTTCAACATCTGTGCCTGACCTCACAAATGCGCTTCTCAAAGAATGGTTAAAAATTCCCATGAACACACTCCTAAACCTTGTAGACAGCATTCCCAGAAGAGCTGAAGCTGTTATAGCTGCAGAGGGTGGGCCAACTCTATATTAAACCCTACGGATTAAGAATGGGATGTCATTAACCTTGATGTTCATGGCCCAGAGTGCTGCTGCAGCTTTCAGGTATGAGCAAGTTAGCGGCTTGGTGCTAATTAAAGTTACACATTGCTAAGCAACTGACCATTCGTTTTTCCACATGTACCACGGGTCCATCAGGTACATTTACATACGGCAGCAACAGACGCACATACCAGCGTTCGTAACAGAGCAGAAGGGGCTTTCAAAATAGCCAGCATAGCCCACATTAGCACTGCAGTACGATGTTCCACAAAAAGCAATATACAACATATTACTCTTCTTATTTAACTGGCTTCAAATGAGGCTCAAAGTCCACACAATTTCTCTTTACTGTCCCTTAATATTGAAAAGTCCAACATTGCTCCAGAGTGTGTATAGCTGCTAGCCACATTAGCCTTGGAGGGTGCTAGAGCCAAGTTTAACAAGCTGACATGCAAAATAAACAGTAAAGCAACATAAAAATGCCAAACTTACAGGTTCCAAGTTTGAAGTTGGTATCGATTCATCCTTGCGCTTTAGTTTTGAAGCTTATACTGGTTTGTAATGAGATGGTCCTCTTGAAGTTAGTGCTGTTTTCCACGAGTGAAGGATATGGTAAAAAAAAGGTGCTGATTGGCAAAAACAAGCCCTACCATAGTTCTACTAGGTTGTCAAGAACTCCACAGTGAAAGTGTAAAGTATCTCACAACCTCAAATGTGAATGATTTTACATTATATGCATTATTTCCTGTGTACAATACCATACCACCAAAAACATTACAGCTATTGACACCGACCTCATGCTAACATTATGAGCAGAATTTCTATATGTAAAATTAGTCTAATATACAGTCATACCTCTCTCTAAGGCGATGAGGAACTCGCGGTTGCGTTGCAGCTCTCTCATAAACTCCTCATTCTGCAGGAACAAGGCGATGCGCTCGTCTTCCAGATACTGCTTCAGTTTCTTGTCTTGCTCTACAACTCCCGTTGTCAAACCTGGATCTCCAGTGGTCCCTGCAGCTCCAGACTGAGAACCAGTCTGGGCTGTCCATTGGCTTATTGAAGAAACTGAGGAGGAGGAGGATGATGAAGGCTGGGATAGACTGCTCTGAGAGCTCATCTGTTGTAAAGACAGGACAGGTTATTGATTATAATGTCAATTCACATGGTTTGATTAGAGATCATTTAAAGTCGTCACAGCTGTTTGTATTACTATGACCTACTACTACCTTGCAGTATTTATGCTAGATTAGGTTAATAAGCTGCATGAAGTCAAACATACAACAGCAAAAATGTTAAGAATGCATAAATAGTAAGGAAGTAGCTAAAACACTAATATGGTAATTTAACCTCCTAATACATCAAAGGAGCCATCTCATTCATATGTTTTAATTTATAAAAATATATGAATGAAATAATAGTGCCCGCAGGGGGCAGCCCAGTGGGCAACAACAATCTCTCATGACATCAAACTTAAAGACAATTGAGGGCGAAAACCGCCCTCTAACCTCCCAGAGCTCTTAGCTTAGTTTTTGCCATGGGGCCACAAAGAAAATAAGGAGCATTCTCAAAACTGGCCAGGTCTTAGAGGTGCAAGCTAATCACCAAACTGACAGCCAAGCAGCACAGCAGAAGAACATTCTCCCCACTCAGAGAGCTGAGCCCAGCTTACCCTCTGATAGACAGGTGATAGATAGCCCAATAAGTGGCCTAAGTAATTGATCGAGCCTGTAAACCCACACTAAAAGTCATTCCCTATCAGTGTTTGATAAGGCAGGATATCCATGTTTAGCAATCAATTCTTGACAGTTTTCCTCCACAGTGGCACCAAATGTAGCTCATGGATACTACACACACACACGTCATATAATTAGAATATCATCAAAAAGTTGATTTCAGTAATTCCATTCAAAAAGTGAAACTTGTATAATGTACATTCATTCCACACAGACTGATATATTTCAAGTGTTCATTCCTTTTATTTTTGATGATTATAACTGACAAATAATGAAAACCCCAAAATCAGTATCTCAGAAAATTAGAATATTGTGAAAAGGTTCAATATTGAAGACACCTGGTGCCACACTCTAATCAGCTAATTAATTCAAAACACCTGTAAAGGCCTTTAAATGGTCTCTCAGTCTAGTTCTGTAGGCTACACAATCATGGGGAAGACTGCTGACTTGACAGGTGTCTAAAAGACGACCACTGACACCTTGCACAAGGAGGGCAAGACACAAAAGGTCATTGCTAAAGAGGCTGGCTGTTCACAGAGCTCTGTGTCCAAGCACATTAATAGAGAGGCGAAGGGAAGGAAAAGATGTGGTAGAAAAAAAGTGTACAAGCAATAGGGATAACCGCACCCTGGAGAGGATTGTGAAACAAAACCCATTCAAAAATGTGGGGGAGATTCACAAAGAGTGGACTGCAGCTGAAGTCAGTGCTTCAAGAACCACCACGCACAGACGTATGCAAGACATGGGTTTCAGCTGTCGCATTCCTTGTGTCAAGCCACTCTTGAACAAGACAGCGTCAGAAGCGTCTCGCCTGGGCTAAAGACAAAAAGGACTGGACTGCTGCTGAGTGGTCCAAAGTTATGTTCTCTGATGAAAGTAAAATTTGCATTTCCTTTGGAAATCAAGGTCCCAGAGTCTGGAGGAAG
>NC_060166.1:3825989-3864126 GCF_021292245.1 Micropterus dolomieu | reverse complement strand
TGGGGTGCCATGTCATCTGCTGGTGTTGGTCCACTGTGTTTTCTGAGGTCCAAGGTCAATGCAGCCGTCTACCAGGAAGTTTTAGAGCACTTCATGCTTCCTGCTGCTGACCAACTTTATGGAGATGCAGATTTCATTTTCCAACAGGACTTGGCACCTGCACAAAGTGCCAAAGCTACCAGTACCTGGTTTAAGGACCATGGTATCCCTGTTCTTAATTGGCCAGCAAACTCGCCTGACCTTAACCCTATAGAAAATCTATGGGGTATTGTGAAGAGGAAGATGCGATACGCCAGACCCAACAATGCAGAACAGCTGAAGGCCACTATCAGAGCAACCTGGGCTCTCATAACACCTGAGCAGTGCCACAGACTGATGGACTCCATGCCACGCCACATTGCTGCAGTAATTCAGGCAAAAGGAGCCCCAACTAAGTATTGAGTGCTGTACATGCTCATACTTTTCAGTTGGCCAACATTTCTAAAAATCCTTTTTTTGTATTGCTCTTAAGTAATATTCTAATTTTCAGAGATACTGAATTTGGGATTTTCATTAGTTGTCAGTTTTAATCATCACAATTAATGAAATAAACATTTGAAATATATCAGTCTGTGTGTAATAAATGAATATAATATCCAAGTTTCACTTTTTGAATGGAATTACTGAAATAAATGAACTTTGATGATATTCTAATTATATGACCAGCACCTGTATATAAGCCATGGGATGATTGGGCCAAGAACTTGCTACAGACAAAAGTACGTAGCAAGCAGTAGGCTATAAAAGGTATTCGGTGAAATATAAAAAAAAATTTATTCCAGATTCAACAGAATTAATTTAGTCTTATGTACTTTGGTATTCATGTCACATAGCGACAAATGCAGTGATGATTGCTGGGTAATATGTAAATGAATGGCCAATCTTAAGTTTCTATTTGATCATGTGACAAGATGACAAGACTCCAGAAATCAAGTGAAACGCAAAATCTGACAAGTAGACTAGCAGAGCAAACGAACAAGCTAGCAGCCATGCTATTCACACATAAAAGCTGTTTCAAGAAGAAGAGAGAAAAGAACAGGAGGAGAGGGTCACAAAGCTCCCAGATAAGATTCTTTTGGATTACTGAGGACATTGTTAAAGATTTTGCTCAATGCAGGCTCGTTGGATGCCTTTCAAATAGGTGAGTAACTTGTAGGGGTGGGAGAAATAATCGATTCTTAGATGCATTGCGATGCAGACGTGGAAGATTATGAATCGATTAACAAATGTCTAAAAATTGATTATTTAAATGTTAATTGATAACGTAATGTTGACGGAACGCAAAAGGCGGAACTCGCGGAAATGCAGCGCTCAGACAGTGTTCCCCTGTATTCGCCACTGCTGCGGAATGAATAACCACCCTACTAAAATGTTACACAATCATTAATATCAGTGCGCAAGACCAAATGTGGGAGTCCAACACCGACACGATCATCAACAAGGCCCAGCAGAGGTCCTGCGTCAGCTCAGGAAGCTCAACCTGCCTAAGGAGCTGCTGATCCACTTCTACACAGCCATCATCCAGTCTGCAATGACAGCACTGGCCATGCTCCTTATAACTTTCTCTTTGACTTCTGTACTTTGCAGATACAAAAGTCTAGGCGACACAGTCGGACTGTAAAATCCATCACATGATGGTACTTTAGATGCTGCGTCTAGGCACACGCAACACAGCCGCAGCAGCGTGTGTGTGTGTGTGTGTGTGTGTTGGAGAGAGACACACACAAAGAGAAAAAATAAATCAATTTAAGAAGCTTTAAATTAGATATTTACTGAATCTAATCTTAACAGTTGTTAAACCGTAGTAAAATGAGGAAACAAGACACATAAATTTGCCAATATAGGGTTCCCTACGAGACACCAATGCACTGTGTGCATTGTAACGGTGTAGCCCAAGGGCCCATCATAACAGCCTGCACTGGGGGCCACTGGCCTTGGATCAAAATTATAAAGTTACTGTTTAAGGCAGGTCACTTTTTCCATGTAGTGGTCAATTTTGACATTTTGGTCTATTTTGCTTCGATGTCTTCTTTTACTCTAATGGTAAGAAAGCTTACACAAAGCACATTTAGATGGTGTTTGTTTTAAGCCTACTATACTCCATCTGTTTGCATCTGTAGATTTCTTCTAAATTAACCAAAACAAGCTAATCTGCACATTTAAAAACCATTTCAGCGGAAACATTCTTAACGTTAGTCATTAACTGAGGAAGTCCTGTGGTGATGTGCTTTAGTTTTTTTTTGTTTGTTACATTGTTTTGTTTGTTACATTCAGTAACAGTCCCAGCTCATTTTTGGTCCATGCAAAATAAAATCTGGTGTGGTTCTTCATCTGTATTTCCTTATTCTTTTACCAAGTCATCTGTAACTACGGAATAGACCATCTGCTTCATGTTTATACCAGCATGCACATACCCGGTGTACGTCAAAGGCCACTAGATGTGTGTTTTCAGTCATTTTAAAGCAGAGGGAGATCAACTCTGATACACAGCTAAAACGCTGGTGTGGACGTCGACTGTATTGGTTTTAAAACTCCATTTTTAAACAAAAACACTCTGCCCCCCTTCACCATACTCAACAGTCCTGTGTCTGCTGTGGAATCCTACAGGTTTCTGGGATCCACTATATCCATGGACCTAATGTGGGAGACCAACACTGACACCATCATCAAGAAGACCCAGCAGAGGATGTACTTCCTGCGTCAGCTCAGGAAGCTCAACCTGCCTAAGAAGCTGCTGATCCACTTCTACACAGCCATCATCCAGTCTGTCCTCTGCACGTCCATCACTGTCTGGTTTGGATCTGCCACCAAAAAGGACAGGAGCAGACTACAACTGACAGTCAGGACTGCAGAAAAGATCATTGGTGCCAACCTGCCCTCCATTCAGGACTTATACATTTCCAGAGTCAGGAAACGGGCAGGAAACATCACTGCAGATCCATCTCACCCCGGACACAACCTGTTCCAGCTTCTCCCCTCTGGTAGGCGCTACAGAGCACTGTACGCCAAAACCAACAGACTCGGGAACAGTTTCTTCCCACAAGCCATCACTCTGATGAACAACTGATTTCTGACTCAGTGTCAGGAACAACTCTTGTGCAATAACCGAGTAACTCTGTCTCTAATCAGCACCTGTTTACTGGTTACCACTTATTATATATTAATCAGTCTCTATTTCAAAGCTGTTCATATTCATAATGTGTTTTGTATATACTGTATACCAAATCCACCTACCTCATGTACATGACACCACACATAATATTTTTTTCCAGTGTTCTTTGCACTCATCACACTGTGTGCTTGTATGTGTACCTGTATATCACATCCACCTCCGACATGTACATAATAATAACAATAATGGTAATACTAATTTTTCTTCACTCTATTCATTGCACTATTGTCTCAATCAGTCTGTTTGTGTACATAGTGTATGTATATACACACACACACACACACACACACTCTATACTGTAGCCTGTGTTTGATTATTATTGTATAAGTTAGCACATCGTGAGCATTGTCCAGAGTCATATTCCTTGTATGTGTACACAAATCTAGCAATAAAGCTGATTCTGATGTCCATGGGTGCTACTCAAGCAAGGTTATTATAGTTTTGGATTTTTCATTAGTTTTTATATTTATTTCGTTTTGACTTTGTATTAAATTTCAGTTTAGTTTTAATTAGTTTTTAACGTGAATTTGCTAGTTTAGTTTTTATTTTTTGAAAATGCTTAGTTTTAGTTTAGTTTTTATTAGTTTAAGTGTTAGTTTTAGTCTTTGTAGCTGCACGATGCCAAGCTCAGTTCAGTTTAGTTTATTCACAAACTCTAAGAGCAAAAAACAACAACAGGTCCATCGCACACTGAAGGTAAGTATGACTGGAAAGCAGTTAGGCTATTTTAAAATGTAAACCTATATAATCAAAAAATAGATTCTATGTTAAAAGCACAAAGAGACAGGTTGGCTGAGATATGAATGAGCCCATAAAACACACACACACAGGCTGACATGCAGTAATACAGTACAGTAATAATGACCAGCAGACAGTTAATCCAGCGCAAGGGGAGCTCACAATCAATGGGCAAGGAGCAACTTTATCCCACACACAGGATGAGCACTCAGCCAGACCATCAGTACAGAACAAGGAAAAGAAAACCACCAAGACAGTGAATCACTACCTGCAACCCAACCCAAACTAAACAAAGCTCTGTATAGTTGTTGCATTCATATTATTTTGTACACATGTACACAGGCGATGTATAAAAGATAATAGGAAACATGTTCAAATCCCACCAACTACGCAGACGATCCCTACCTGGGTCTCCTGGCAATGTTAGCCTCCCCATAACGTTACATGGGGTTCTCGTCGTAACAGCGGTTGCCAGCTGCTACGCTGCGGCCAGACGCAGTCCTGACCCCGGCTCTCTTGATGGATAAAGCAATTGTGGCAGGTCAGCCACACGGTCAGCTCTTCACGCGGAGGAGCAAAGCATAACACACCCGCGGCTCACCAGCAGGTGCCTATCGACTTAGCTAATTTGCTAATCACTGCACGCACCTCTAAACTGTCGGTCCGGCAAGAGCCACTGCCCCGCAACTTCAGTTCCCCCGAAATCTAACTTAGGCTTCGGTCCTATGAAATAAATAAATAAATAAATAGACAAAAACTAAGGACTTTTACTCTTTCAATTTAGCTACTTTTAGTTAGTTTTGCAAACTTACAATATAGTTTTAGTTAGTTATCGTTTTTTTGTAAAACATCGTTTTTATTTTTATTTCAGTTAACGCGAATCTTTTTTACATCTAGTTTTCGTTATTTCATTCGTCTTCGTTTACGATAATAGCCTTGTTCTCAAGTCTCTTATTTGGGTAAGTGAGAGATCGGACAGTGAAGCCGAGTGAAGCCGACCAAAGCCCGCAAGGAGGGATCCATGTAGGTCCAAAAATGCCCAAAACATCGTGACACCCTGTCGCACGTGAGAGATGTAACCGTATTGTTTAGATTATAAACTCTCGGCAATCTAAGATAACTATTTGCCGATCAGTGGCACTGTGTTGGTGTTTGACAGGTGAGCCTTGTAGGTGGGCTGATTAATAAGTGACAATCCGAGTCAGACAAACACACTGAGCCATGAGACTTGTTGTTGGCGCAGCTATGCAGCTACCAGAATTACGGTGTTTCTGCCGTTGTTCTACGTCATTAAACCATGGTTATTTTTTATTTTTTATTACAGAAATTATATAGTTACAGTTCACGTTTTCATAAAGAAGAAAGAACAAAAACAGTAAAAAAATTAATAATAAAACACAGTTAAACAAAAAATAAAGTACACAGCCAGAGTATCAAACAATACATCAGTTAAATTAATTATAAAGTTAAATTAGATAAATGTTGTAAACATTTTGATGCTGATTTACCCTTTAATCCAGAAATACAGACTATATAATTTTTTAGGTCAAATTTAAAAACATTGAAAAGAGGTTTGTTCTTCATAAATTTTGATTTATGAATAAAGAATTTTCCAAGCAAAATTAATAGATTGACTATATGTTGTACAGAGGAGACTGAATCAGAAAAATAAAAGATAATGTCAAAATTGGATAAGTGTATGTTTGAGCCAAAGTGTCCATTAACAAAGCATTGCATATCATTCCACAGAGAAGAGCTATGTGAACAGCTATAAAATAAATGGTCCAACGTTTCTGTTTCCAGAGAGCAGAAGGAGCATTTTTCGTCTACAGTAGGGATAAATTTCGAGATAATCTCATTACAGGGGTAATAATGGTGAAGAATTTAAATGATATTTCTTTTACTTTATGCTGCGCGATCATGCGCAGTAGACACTGGTGCCAACAGGAAGTAGCCCTGTAGTAGTATTTTATTGGTCCAAAACTGGCTTCACTGCTCTCCATTCAAATCAGCGGGGTGGCTTCGTCCAGTAATATACTGTCTATAATCGCTCCTCGCTTGAACCGGAAGTTATTCGACTCTGCCATCTTGCAGACTGTCCCAAAGCACTTATTTGCGCTCCTAGGATCGAGGAGCAAGGAGCGATCTCTGAGGAGCTATGAGCGAGGATACACCAGTGCATCCTTTGCAGAAGTCTTTTACTGACCGATACGCCCCCTTATTGAGTAGCCATTATATTGATTGGACGCTGCAGCTGATCGGACTGATCTTATACATCAACACAGCTAACATTAAAATCAAGTGCATCACTGCAAAGTCTTATTTGCTTTGTTTTATGATTCATTGATCATTCACTGACTGAGTTCATTGTAGGTCTGAACAACAAAAGCCCCACACAACTTTCTTCTTTTATTAGAAAGATTTTTCTTTCTTTTATTTCTCCCATCAACTTTTATTATGGAGAGAATTAAAGTCAGAGAGAGTCGAAGAGTCTGTTAGCAAGAAACATGTTTACATAATTCATCATCATTTCTATTTAGTCACATGTGAGGCTGTTTAGTCCAAATAAACGACAATAAAACATAGTAAACACGTAGCCTAGGCAGTCGGACAATTCACTAAACTGCACTAAAGTCTCTAATGAAGCAAGCAAAGGAAAATAAAATAAGCTCATCCACCCACCTCACCGACCGCATATGACGAAAGCAGTCGGCGGCTCTGCAAGTAAAATCAGCTGATGAAAGTATGAATGAAAGCTGCTGCACTAAAAATAAAAAAATCATTGGACTGATATGATGGAAGGCTGTGATTGATCACTGACGAATGATGTGACTAGCAAATAAAATGTATGCAGTAGTGTTAAAGGATATCAGACGAGGAAATAAACGGAAAGCCTAAAACTGAGCGTCGACTTTGATATGAGTTACATCATTTCAATTTCTCTTAAACATTTAGCCTAATGAATCCAAGGACACCATAATCATATTCTGGGTTATTCAAATACAAATTCACAATCAGAATCAATAAATATAAATGCAGATAACAAACATTGTGCCAGTAGAAATGATCCTATGCCTCTCAGCAGGACATAGACCTACAGTAAACTATAATTATTCATGTGCCGGTGTTTGTTAAACAGGTAACAGCTACAGAGAAAATCATGCTGCTATGCACTGATCACGATGAGACTTTATTAGTATAAGTACTATTTATTAGCATCAGTATATCTCTTGCTGTTAAAGCCGACTGACAGCTGATCCAGCTGTGATCAGCTGTCGCCGTCATCAGAAAAGGATGTCGCGTCATGTGATGCTTCGGAAGAAAGGATGTCTCATTTCTTTAAAAACATATTTCCTTGTTCCTTCTCTTCTCGCTTAGTTTCCTACGCAAGGAAAAGACGCAAGTGAGGGAATCGTGGATTCAATGAAGAAATCTGAGAAGCACCCCATGTCTGCAAGTGCCTGGTGAGGCCCATCTATCAGATTTCTGGCTTGGCTACTGCTTTACACTATAATTGTGTCAAAAAAATACAAGAAACCAAACGCCCCCCTTTAACATCAGCATGCTGATATTTTTACCTTTATACTGTCTGACTGCTGTGGCAGGATCCGCAGAAAATCATCTGGGAGATTTCCAAGCAAAGGAGGGTTCCAGTTCCGGTAACTTCTGACTTGCTGGTGACCTGCCTCTGCTTCAAATCTTTGAGAATGCATGGAGTAACAGCACACATTAGAAATTCCACCAACTGCATTTAAGCAAACATCGTCAACTTTCCTGTTGTGATACATCTCAATTACTATTGATTTTTCTGTAATTCTACAATTCTGCTGTGGGGCTAACACCCTGTAAGCTCACACAGCCTCTTTCTTTTGTTGGTGTGCTTTATGGCATATGACAGCTTTAACTTCTCTTGGATAATAGTGATATAGGGCATTAAATCTGATGAATTTACTGTTATCAGACCACAAATGAGACAAGAATTAGGTTGGAAAAACAAGTGTTTCTAGGGGCCGGTGTATATACTAGATATGCTTAGCCTGGCAAATCACTGACCCTACAAAAAACACCCAACTTTTCTAACTTTATTCACTGATTTTTGTGACACCAGATAATATTTTATGAAGGTTCTAGATGGACAGATAGATTTAAGTAACCAGTTTTCAAGCCTGGGCTCCAAGTTCCTAGGCCAGTATTTATGTTAATATGCTTTAGCGATATATGCAGGTTGGATGAGATGGTGGCGCTAGCTAGCTTGGTTAGCAAGGTGCATCCGTAATTCACTTTAACGGTTATTTTAACTGATGCTGATTTTGGCTAGTTAAAAACAGGCTTAAAACAAAATGTACTTATCGGAAAAATTAACAGCTGACTCCTAATATGCTTTTTCAACGGCGCCTATTAACTTTACACACTGCTGTGGAAACGAGTCACCTCTAGCCTGATGGGATTAATGCTCTTGGACAAGTCTTTGGAGTAGACTGTAATGTAGCTATTACATTTACTCTACCTAAGTAATGGATAACCATTACTGTGGTAGTTTCTCTGTATTTTTGTAACTATTTCTCAACACAAGCCTGGGGCGAGCTCACCTGTAGGCATTCATCATAAGTATGCGTCGACAGTAATTATTCTCACCGCCACAAAAGGCAAGAGACAAAAGTTCTGCATTGCAGGTTTAAGTGTCCAAAATAAGTAAGATTGTCAGAAGGATTGTTACTGGCCTAAACCAAAAGCAGCTCTATCAAACACTACACCTTGTAGAAGGGCTACATTATACGTTTTCCAACTACAAACCTTCCATTAATTTAATAAAATCAGAGGCACACAGACTGCTAAATAAAGGAAAACAAATGAAAAAATTGTTGTCTCTTACTTTGATAATTGAATAATAATGACCTCAGCTTCTTTTATGCGAGAGTTCAGTCCTTCTCTCTTACCTTGGCAGGGGTGTTGGTGGGGATTCTGGGTATTTCCTGTCATAAATGTGCATATCATAAGATGGTGGAGAGTAGACTGGAGGTGGTTCCTCATCTGAACTGTCAGGCTCCAGTGTTCGCTCCAGAATCTAGTAATAAAAAAAGACAGTACAACACAAACTTAGTTTCACTAAATATTTTCAACCTGCACTTACAATTTTTACAAACTGCATGTGTGCTTACTTACTGTCAGCTATACTGTAACATTTGCTTCAAAACCAATATCCTTACAGTGCTGTTTCACTTTTCACAGTTAGCTTTGTACATATTAATAGTATGTACCGTTCGTTTTTATGTTCCTCAGTGTTTTTATAAAGGGAGCTAGCTTAGCCGGTTAGCTAACCTAGCTAGCTACTAAAATGACGTTTCGTAAAGGAGACAAGCATTTAATACAGATCTATGTCCGTTTTTACTAATATAGTCTTCAGTGCAAATCAGCACACTTAACTGATAAACCACAGAAGTGTAGAGTAACAATAGGCTGCATGAGTCTATGGCTGGTGTTTGTTCTCAGCTGTCCTCCTGTGTGTGTGGCCAAAATGGCTGATTGGTGATGGTGAACTTTTCCCTTCTAATGTTAAACTGCCCATTTTGCCCTTATCTCAGCATTAGTTGAAATGAAAGCTCACAGAGAGGAACTTGGCAAAACTCCATAGAGCTGACAGCCCTCATTGTTTGATTCTGCTTTTCTTCATTTAAGTAGCAGCTAAGCTAGCTCATGTTCTAAAGACATTAAGGTGATTAGGCATCGGAATGATCAAAAACACTATAATTAAAAACTAACAGTAAATATTATAACGGTATATACAAAGCTAACTGTGAAAAGTGGCTTAAATAAGATTAAACAGCACTGTAAGAAGATTGGCGTTTAAGTTAACGGTACTGTAAAGCTGACAGGAAGTAAGCATGCATGCAGTTCGTAAGATGGATACATCACACGTGTAAGTAGAGAATTAGTCAGTTATCTGAAGTTTAGGCCAGAGTCAAATTTAACATGCTGAATTTAGACCACCCTATGATCTTTTATTTATTTTGGTACAAAGACTGAATTTTACAGTTCTGCAGCAATCTTTCCTGTCATTGTCAATAGTGTGTGTTCTTCTCGTGTCATCTCTTTCCTTCTCTAAAACATCTAAAATAACATCAACCTGTCCTAATCTGCAGAAATCTAAATGTTTTTCATTAGGTCTTTGCATACAGCAACTTCTTGTCACATGTGTACCAATCACATGTTCCCAATGTGTGATTAAGCACCAAAAACCATGCATTAGATTCCCCAGTGATGGTGGTGCCGTTGGACCTCTTCCACTGACCTCTGGTGGGATGCTGTCATCTGAGTCTGAGCTGTCATCTGAATCCTGTCCGTCAATGCTCATCTGGAGCAGCTGGTCAATGGTGGCATCCACAGCTCCGTTGTTGGAGCGCAGCACACACTCAATCACCTCATAGTCCATAGAGGGAAACATGGTTTTGAAGTCCTCCATGGCCTGGTTGAACTCCAGTCGTCGAACCTGCCGGTTGGGCCTGCTGTTGTTGAGCTGCCCCTGCCCACTGCCACCGCCCCCACCACCACTTCCACTACTTCTGGAGCCTCCATTGCTGCTGCGCCTGAACAGGCTAGTCATCCTCAGGGCCTGGCTGCCTCAGGTGCTGCCAACCTACTGATAGGATGGCTTTTCTTTTATATCACCAACACAAGCACTTTAGCCCCTTCAGGCTCACTTGCTTTCCACTTCCTCCTGGCTCAGTTTCTCATTCTAAACACAAACATGGCAGTCTTTTGATGAGTTTAGTTAGAGTCCTCAACCACCACCACCACCCACCAACCCCACCCCCCAAAATGCTTGTTATTTAGCAGCATCCAGCATCACTGACTGTATTATAGCATGGGCAGACTGGAATAGTCAGGCGGTGGCAAAAGATATAAGGTCCTGTCACCAGGTAGCGATTAGAGTAAAAATCTGCAAGGGAACATATTTATCACACAGTCACCAGCACCTACAGAAAAAGAAGACAGGCAGTGTTTTAGTAAGCAACACAAACACTGTATAGTTCTACAATTAAATTAAATCATTGATTCTTAACTGGGATCAGAGCAGTGGTGTAGTCTACGTGACACGCAGGTCTACGCCGTATACCCACTAGGAACGGTAAAAGATTTCCGATAACCCACTTAAAATAGCAAGATGATACATAACAATAAGGTTTTGTGACAGAACTTTCACATGTTCATTCATAAATTCACCCCGTCTGTGTTGCGAAGCACTGAACTGACTTTTGGGGCTTCTGTGGCCTGGATCCGACCACCTACCAAACAACAACACAGCTGCGTAATGTGAATCACTAAAAGGAGTGTGATAATGATAATGTGCAACGCGAGCAAACTCAAGCTACACTCTTGTAGTGTTTTTGTAAGCCTGCAGCTGAAGTTGCTGCAGCTCCGGTTGACACCGCAGCTGTGACGTGAACGTTACAGAAACTAACGTTACAGAAAACGAGCCCGATGAGGCTGATGCTATCATAATGTTACTTGGTGAGTGAAAGCAGCATATACGTCATCAATAACGGAACTGTAACAGCATTGTTGGTATATTAAATTGCATCTATTACTAATTAACTTAAATAACGTTGATGTGGTGGATTAATGAATGCAGGATACTGTGTGTGTGTGTGTGTGTGTGTGTGTGTGTGTGTGTGTGTGTCTGTACCGTAGTAGAAGTAGCAGTTACTGGATGCTTGCTCATGCATTTAAGCTGATACAGTAGGCTACATAACCTTGACAATGGTTTTGGAAGATAAGTGTGCTTGAGATGATGTGGACCACCTTTTGTGTCCTCACTGTTAATAATATTATCTAATAAGTGAGTTTTGTTAATAGAACTACACATTGGCCTATGTTCATTGTTATTTCTGCAACTGATAACCCTCAGCTTTCCATTATTGTTAATACTTGTTGCAACTTACAACCCTTGCTTCACTAAGGGTTCATGGTAGTTGGCAGCTGCCCAGTGCCCATTCGCATCCACAGAGTCATGCTTTGATATAAACAAGATGTCTGCCCTAATAGTAGGGCTGGATGATTAGTTGAAAAGTAATCAAAACCGAAATTCAGAATCAAAATGTGCCCATGTCTGTTGTTTCGTTTTTTAATGCTGTTTATACTTTCCTCACTGTGTGCGTTCACACCTGAAAAATGTGGTGCACTTCGGCCAAAAGGTGGCGCTATAATCCATGCTCAAATACAGTGGGAAAATCCCATTCATTTCAATGGGAATGGGAAACAACGCACATTTAGCCTCATAACTACATCTCACATTCATAAACTTTATGTCTACATGTTTGGGGGATACTACCAATTCTTATGGTATAGTACACGCCTTTGTATGATTTCGCTAAATTACGAAAACTGAAAAACCTATTTGGATTAACTCCTCTGAAGTCGCAAGTCCGATCGGCACTAAACTTGGACCATCTCTGGACAAAGCTGATACAGGCTTGTGCTCCTCAGATACGATACGTGAAAAACTGTTCCAATTACAAGCTAACAAATGTTTGCCAAAACAGGAAGTGATGTCATATGTTAGATTTGGCAAAGCCGATCAACACCAAAACTTCAGAACCTTATGTGGCACACATCCCCGACGGGCTGTACAAAATCTGGTGCAATTAGCCTCTAGGTGGAACTATTTAAAACTACAATTTAGTTCTTATATAACCACAAGTCACATTGATATGAAAGTTAAGCTGAATTGTTCAGGACGGTCCCCCCTGAGTCCAGGGACCAAAGTTGAACCTAATATGCCCATAGGTGGTGCCATTATTGCAGATTAAGGACGTAAAAAAAAAATCCCATTGATTTACATGCATTTTATATCTCCAGAACCACAGGTCCGATAGACACCGAATTTTGGCCATTTGTTCCCCATGGGCCCCTGATCACACCTGAAAACTTTGGAGCAATTCGGCCAAAAGGTGGCGATATATTCGAAGCTGAAATACCGTGGAAAAATCCCATTCATTTCAATAGGATTCTGAACACAGCACATTTTGCCTCATAAGTACGCATCACTACATCGCACATTCATAAACCTGTGTTTGGGGGATACTACCAATTCCTATGGTATATGACCCACCTCCGTGCGATGCCGTTTTCATTTCAAAAAATGGCGACAACTGGAAAACTTATTTTAATTAACTCCTCCGAAGCTGCAAGTCCGGTTAGCACCAAACTTGGCACGGACCATCTCTGGACCAAGCTGATACAGGTTTCTGCTCCCCAGATCGACACGTGAAAAACTGTTCAAATTATAAGCTAACAAATCTTTGCGAAAACGCTAAAAACAGGAAGTGATGTAATATCTTAGGTTTAGAATGGCAGATCAACACCAAACTTGAGGACCTTATGTGTTATGCCCACCCGAGGGGCTGTGCAAAATTTGGTGTCAATTGGCCTCTAGGTGGTGCTATTAATCGTATATCAAATAACGCTCCCATAGACATCCATTCATTTTGTCTCTGTAACCGCAAGTCCCTTTAATTTCAAACTCTGGTTGTTTATTTGAGTGCCCGGGTCGACTCGCACGCCCTCCGCGGTGCGAGGGGGGCGGGTGGCGCCGGGAGGCTTGGACCCCGCTTACAACTGCTTGAAGTTCTAGTTGGTATTGATATGTTTTTTTCTGACGCCAGGGTCAAACACCGTACCGAGCACATCCGATCTTGAACGAAGCGAGGCGTTTCCTCACCTGCAAAATCTCATGAGATTTTGCAGGTGAGGAAACGCCTTGAAAAATAGCCTTGATGTCAGATGCAAGCCAATAAGACTAAATAACTATATCATATTTTACTATTGCCCAGGTTTTATCAAATTTACAAATAAAACAGCTGCTATATGGAAAAGCAATGAACAGAAAATAATAGAATGTGATAAAAAATGATGTCCTCCACTGTGTCAAAACAGCAAACAGCTTTTGTTAGTTTTAATGAAACATATGTACACTCCTGCGACCATTTTTCCCATATTACTATAGCAAGCGCATTAAACTATCTCCAGTCTGTGAGTGTGCGTATTATCATGATGGAGAACCCAAATGCCAGTACGTCACAGTTCAAGTCATTTGATGTAGCCTCAGCGTCAGACACAGAATGTTACAGTAAAAATGGCGAATGGCAAATCTTTTTATATATACACACACATGCCCCCTCGTTTTTAAAATGCGCCATTCATCCGCTATTATGACAGCAATGCGCCACATCACATTTTACAGATGGTGTTGGAATAGCTTAAATAACGGGACTCCTGGAAACTTTTTGATCGCACCTGGTTCCATATCAAGGCACATATCATAAACCAATTTATGATCAACTCAGACTAACAAATTTTAATATACTGGTCTCTTACTTATTCAACCAGTGTTTCCAATTAATTAATGAGACCATGGCGGCCCGCCATAGTTTTAAAATGAACCAAAAATATTTTTACACATCTCATAATTACATTTCAGACCTCTAACGTTTTGTTTTGAGCTGCTGCACCGCGCTACTGTAAACTCGCACACTCAGGCAATCGACTTGAGACAACCACTTTTCTTTTGAGGTAACGTTAACCACGGTAACCTTACCGGCCTGTTTCTGTCACTCGTTTGTGAGACGGCTAGCCACGCCTACATTTGGAGGACACACGTATTAAAGCCTTTATGATGCGAGCTGACAGGCAGGTTAGAGACTTTATCCTGTCAGTTTGTCTCTTTATAAAGACAAGTGTTGCAGTATGACAGTCCTACCTGAAGAGAGGCTGTGAAGTCTTCAGGTTACGTGATACGAGAACCACATATAACATTATTTATCAAATTGGGTTGGACTCTGGAACTTATTCTGTTTTCTATTCTTTGAGTTAGGGTTTTTGGAAAAACATTAAATAAATTCGTTGACTTTTGTTGCCGTTTCATCACCATTTATAGCCATACAATGGGTTTATGACCTAATAGTTTATTAGAGCACAACATTGCAAGCGTACAAAGTTCTTCATAGATAGTCTCTTAATTTTGCACCAAATTAATGCATTTAACTTTAAAAATTTACAAAATCTATATCCGGGAGGACATGCCCCCGGACCCCTCGAGAGGGTCCGAGGCCCACCCACCATAGTCTCTTGAAATCCTGTGGGAAACACTGATTCAATCAAGGTACAAGTTTAATAAACACAAATATGTGTAGTCACTTATGACAACGTGGGCTACAATTATTATAATAATTACATTATTTACATTTAGAGTTGGTGTGCCTTGATGTTCTGGATTAACCATTGAACCTCTGCTTTAGACAGCGGCTGTTTTAATTGCAAATTTGGTGACACCAGAACTAAGCTTAATAATAAAATATGATATGGTTACTGGCTTGCATCTGACATCAAGGCTATTTTTTAGAATCACATCAGGTATGGTATGGATGATAGAAGCTTCAGACATAATTGTGCTAAATGATAATCTATGGCTACAAAGGTCCAAAGGAGCTGTTTTCTCAAGTGGCTCCAGGTGATCACAGCTGAGGGAGGTGCAGTGCAACACCTGCTGGTCATTTTTTCTCAATCCTTCTTGTGTGCTTGCTGTTGGTTCGATGCCATTGATCTTTATAATATTTTGAAAACTTTACTGTCCACAGTATTTACTTATATTACTGACAGATTAAGGCTTGATCTGTGAGGCGAGACTAAATGACAGACACACCTTGTTTAATACGCTACGGTTTAACAGCACCACAAACTACATGCTCCAAACTGTTCATACAGTTGAATCGCCACCTCTCATAAACTGTTAATCTCTTATCATGAAGGAGGATTTATTGCATTATGTAATTAGTTTTTGCTAATAAACTGTCAACTAAGAGTAAAATTTTGAAATTTTGAAGAGTAGCCTGAAGCACAAACATAACTGATAGAACACACTATCCAATCAGAAGCAAGGGGTTGATGAAGTCCCACCCACCAATGAAAGGAAATATTGAGTAATAAATTGGTTTTGTCTGTAAGAAAGGACAAGTCATAGTGCTGAATTCGTTTTTTAACGTGTAACGTTCCCTTGGTCGTATACGGACCGACCGAGCCACCCTGACACTAGCTAACGGCTTCAAGGGAATAGCCTATTAGGAAAATTCAAATGTTGGTATAACTTAAATATCGTGATCACAAATGTAAAATGTTGACTTTATGGTACAATGGCTGATGTTAGGAGCGACCTTTTAACAAGTTTACTAGCGACGTTATATTATAGAACGTTAACGTTAGTTGTTTCAGCTACCGTTAACTAATCACAACAAGGTCTACCTTGACAGGGAATTGTCATCTATTACAAGGCCTCAGTCAGTGACTCTCAGACGCAGCATCCAGCCCGAATTAAGAAACGAATGTTCTGAATGGCACTCATTTTCAGTGTAAGAAATGCATAACGTTAAGTTACTAATGGAAGCAACACGTTTCCATCACTGTGTCTGTGTTTACAAACAGGAGTAGTAACGTTAACGTTAAGCTAACTAAAGCTAAATAAACTAAATCTATTAACGTTAACTTTAGTTAAAGCTGTGTAACAGTTCATGTCAAACACATCATTCGTGCTGGAAAAAACAACAGCGCAATGCTAGCTTCACTCACTGAGAAAGGCGAGAGGGTCCAGTTGAACACATAATATCCACCGTGAACTGAAATGTCGAGAGTAACGTTAACGTTAAGCTGGACAGCAGGCTAGAGGATTTTAGCATTGTAATGGAAACCAGAAGGATAATTTACTGCTCATCTTCTTCTTCTTTGGATTAGGCAGACTAGACGCTACAATGGCGTATTGCTGCCCTCTACTGTTTGTTATAAATCACAGCTATTCCATCAATTTCTCCATTTCACTCTGGTTATCCTGGTTGAATAAATTGTGCACAGTAAAGGGTCCGGGTATGGTGGTGGTCCGGTCCGTGTACGTTCTGATAGTTTGACGACTAAACCAAATTCAAATAATGGTTCGATTTTGGTTTTTTGAAATTCCTATTTTTCTTTCTCCGTTTGAAGATAGACGTTGAGAAAATAAAGACAAGGTGGACCAGGTGACCCGGAAGTGATAGTAAACATATTAAAATAAAAGCCAGGCTTGTAAAACGGTCAGATCTGTAACATTATGCAGCACTAACGTTATACCAGGGTGATGTTAGATGAAAATAAATAAACCTGGACCGAGAGAAATAAGTTAGTAACAGTAGTTGATTATGCAACAGCAAGAGTCACGTTTTTAAGTGCATTGTTTGGTGCAGTAAAGTTGGTAGGTTAATATAGGTAAACCCAAGAAATTAATATGTGTGCAGAGTTGTTACTGTCAGCACTATATTTTTAATATTAAATTAATATTTAATGTGGTTCTACCAGCAGGTGGCAGTATTAAACGAAGGTGTCTTTCTTAAACATTTTGAATCCAGATTACTGATATAGATGTATTTATTGTTGGTCATTTCATTTGGTTTTTGATATTTATGTTTTATTGGCAACATAGTTGCAAACATCTTCATCATCCACCCTCAGCCCAGCCTTAAACCTGCATGCCCTTCTGTTCTAACCTGTTTCTAACACTGCTGTCTGCTTCTAGTAGCTCTGACAACAAACTCACATAAGAAGTGTTCTAATGTAGGCCATCTGGCCAAAAGAATAATTTACCAGTGTGCTATATACTGTGTGAATCTTTCTTCTCCATACACATTCTAGTGTGTAACATACACACTCCACAATCCATACAAGTCTTTCCATTTACATTTACTCATTTGGCAGACGCTTTTATCCAAAGCGACTTATATTTGAGGAACAACATACAAGCATCAACAAAGCATCAAATACAGATCTGACAATAATAATAATAATTATAAAACTGACAATACATACTAGTAAGAGCAGCAATGAATACTAGTAAGAGCTCACAGTACATATCACATCAATGGGGGTAAATACCTAGGGAAGGAAGTAAGAGTTAACAAAAAGTGCAATCAAAACAAAAAGTGCAATCACTACAAGATCATTGTAGGGGATAGAAGAAGAAGAAGAGCACAGGAAGTGCATGTTGGAGGTTAGGAGTTAGAGGTGTTATAAGAGGAAGTGTTCTCGGAAGAGATGAGTTTTCAAGAGCTTCTTGAAGTTAGAGAGGGACGCCCCTGCTCTGATGGCGTGTGGTAGCTCCTTCCACCATCGTGGTGTCACAGATGAGAATAGCCGGGACTGGGATTGCTTTGTGTGAAGGGATGGCAGAGCCAGGCGGCGTTCGTTGGAGGAGCGTAGCGGCCGAGAAGGAACGTAAACTTGTATCATGAAGTTTAGGTAGATGGGTGCAGACCCAGTAGTCACTCTGTATGCAGCATTAGTGACTTGAATTTGATTCTGGAGGCCACTTGGAGCCAGTGGAGGTCACTGAGTAATGGAGTGACATGAGTCCTTTTGGGCTGATCAAAAACCAGACGCGCTGCTGCGTTCTGAACCATTTGTAAGGGTTTCACTGCACAAGCTGGAAGACCTGCTAGGAGGGCATTGCAATAGTCGTTGCGAGAGATAACCATGGCCTGTACCAGAAGCTGGGTGGCGTACTGAGTGAGGTAGGGCCTGATTTTCATTATGTTGTATAGAGAAAAGCGGCACGACCGAGAGACAGCAGCAACATGGTCTGAAAAGGACAGCTGGTCATCAATCATGGTTGGAGTAATGTTTGAGGAGTCAATTTGTAGTGTGATGTTATGGTGTCCTAATGTAGACCATCTGGCTTTCCATACAACATTTATTCAACATATATAGCACATACATGCTTTCAGAGGCATTGAATGTACAATCTATGGCTGCAGAACATTGACTGTGAAGCCGTGAGGTAAGAACATTGTACGAGGTCCTCAAAAAAAAAACATAATTACATTATTAAAGACAAGCTGTCAACGCTGAGAATGTCTTCTCAGGACGTCAGTCAGGCCTCTGAGGCCATATTTAAAATGTTCTGGCTGATATTGTATGCTAACAAATACAAACAAAAAACAAAGTTAAAATTCAAAAAAAGACTACTTCATCTTTTTAGTTGAACTTTGACCTGACCAAGCAGTTCCTCCCTCCTATGTTTTATAAGAGCAGCTCCTCCCAGTGTTACCTTATGTCTTCACAGTCAGTTCTGCAGCCATAGCTCATACATTTATATTATTACATAATATTATATGATGTTTATTATTGCCATGGATGTATGCTATACAGTGCGGTGCTCGAAGTTTTGCTCGAAGGCTTCCTGTCTCACTCAGGATTGAGTACAAGATGTCCCACCTTACCCACTAGTGTATCCATGGTGAAGGTGAGATTGTACATTCAATGCCTTTTTAAGCATGGATGTGCTATATATGTATGGAAAAACTTTTGTGGATTCTCTTCACTTGCATGATACAATGGGAGTGTTGTATGTTACACACTGGAATGTGTATGGAGAAGAAAGATTCACACAGTATAAAGCACACTGGTAAATCATTCTTTTGGCCAGAGGACACTTCTGATGTGAGTTTGTTGTCAGAGCTGTGTGCTGAGAAGCTATATTTTCTTGGGTTTACCTATATTAACCTACCAACTGTACTGCACCAAACAATGCGCTTAAAAAAACGCGCTGTTTGAATAAATGCACAATATTATAGTGCATAATCAACTATGTTACAATGTTACAGATCTGACCGTTTTACAAGCTTGGCTTTTATTTTAACATGTTTACCATTACTTCCAGGTCACGTGGCCCACCTGTCTTTCTTTTCTTTTCATTTCATTTCTTTTTTTTTTAACCTGTCCTGCCTGGCAGCCTGGTATAAGTATGAGGAGCTGGGTACCATATTGTGCCAGACAGATTTTACTTTAACAAGAGAGTATTAATATACTCCTTTGTCTGTATTGTTATTTATTCAAATTTATTTGTCACCAGGCCAGACAGGGGGCAGACATGGGGATGGGGAACAGAAACACCACATAAACAGAAAGCACAGAGAGAGGGCAGCACCTGCAAGAGAATGGGGATGGGGGGTGAGGACCACAGGAAATAGCAGAAGGAAACACCAATTGCAGAAAGCAACAAAACCAGCAAGAGAACGGGGAGGGGGGCTTGGGGTGGAGAGAGAGTCCTAGAGAGAAAAACTGAGTGGCTCAATTTCACTTTTATATTAATTTACACTGGTACAAACAGTGCAGAGCTATGTACCTTTCCCTGATGGTTTATCAAACAGAATTAAACCCAAGAAAGGCAGTAAAAGATTAGAAAGCCCGAGCTAGAGGAAATGTTTTTTTTACTCACAATAAAACTAGGCCAACATAACAACAACAACAACAACAAATGTAAATGTAAATGCTCTGTAATTCAACTCAGTTCAGTTCAGTCTAGCTTTATTGGCATGAATGTAAAACAATATTGCCAAAGCTACAAATAAATTATAAAAGAACAATTTATTTTATACAGTTCATTAATCACTATAAAATAAAATAATAATCACACTGTCACACTGGGACAGTGTGATTGACTGAGGCCAGCTCTGTCTTTTCTATGGCCAGGCTGTGTTCACTCATTCTGTATGTTGTCAACATTTTTCTTAGTTTAGGACATTTTATTGTGCTCAAGTAATTTGCCACTGTGAATTCTCCTTTTAGGGTCAGATTACTTGTAACTTACTTAACTTACAGATAAATTTACTTGTGTTTTGGATCGTTTCTTTCCAGTATTCAATATATTTTTCTTTCTGCTTGTTGATAATTTGGTTTGGTCTGCTTGAGTTGGTGTTGCTGTCCTGAGGCTGAGGGGACTTCTCTGGTTTCAGTTCCTGGTATGTTAGGGCTTTGTGATGGTATGTCTGGGGGTTAACTTTTTAAATGATTATAAAATTTAATTGATCTTTTCCGTATCGGCCGAGCTCTGCTCTGCACAGGTTATTTGGTGTTTTTCTCTGCACCTGCAGGATGCTCTTACAGAACTCGGTATGGAAAGATTCTATGATTGTTTTGTCCCATTTGTCAAATTAAGTATTTAGTTTTGGCCCCCAAATGTCGCTGCCATATAGAATAATTGGTTCTAGTACAAATTAGAAAATTTTAAGCCGATTTCAACTGGAATATAGATTTTAATGTTTTCTTTTCCTTTTCCTTCCCTGTTTGTTTGTTTCCAATCTTTATGGCACATTCACTTTTTGTATACATGTTCTTAATCAAATCATATGTTTTTCCCCCAGTGCCACTTTCAAGTAGCCTATAGAAAAGACCCTCATGCTAGATGGAATAAAAGGCTTTTTGCTTGCTTTTTGCACTTTGCTTACAGCTCATTAAATAATTTATTAATTATATTAAAATCATTTAAATAATGTCTCTATTAAAATAATATTAACTTCCAATAGCAATTTTATTAAGTTTTTCAAATATAATATCTATTTTTCTGGCTAAAACAGTGTGTCCGTGTACATAAATTTCATCACCGTAACATATTTTCCCGCCTGTCAAAACGACTGTATATACTTATCAATAAAGTTTTATTTAAAGGCAGAGTTCCACAGAGCAGAGAGGATTGAAGATGGCCAAAAGGTATTATCTGTTGACATTTGATAGTTAAACTTTTCTTACACCCCTCTTACCCCACCACAGGTGTACATTACCGTAACACTGTAGTATTTAATATTTCTCTAACAAATATTCATTATGAACATAGCAATAGAAAGCATACTGCGGGAATGAAGTGAAGGAGTATTATTTTTTGCCAAGTCATTGTGTTTCCCGCCATTTTATGCTAGCTAAGCTAAAGTGCATTCATTACCGTAACAACAATCTTTCATTACCGTGCCATAGAGTTGCCTGTTACGGTAATGAATTATGATGTTACGGTGATTAACATAAGAGTAGTTTTCTATTGTTTATTAGATATTTTTGTTTTAGACCAGTAATCTAACTCTTACACGACAGTGGTACCCCCTATGTATGATTTATATGTTTGTGCTAGATTGATAGTCGATTGTTATGTTTTGAATAATATTTTATATATAGGGTTTGCATCAATTACAACACCTCCCAGGTCCTATTTTACAAAAACAAACAAACAAACAAACAACCACAACAAAATATATATATATATATATATATATATATATATATATAAAAATCCCCACAGTCAAACAAGATGTGGGAATTGTTGCACATCAATTTTTAATGTTCTCTACGCCATTCTTTTTCACTATTGGCTTAGTGTTATAATATTTGTGATATCTGCAGGTATCAAAAACGAAAAGAGACTGGTCAATTGAAGTCAGCCAAAGAAATGATATCCAAAGAAAAAAAACAACAAAAAAAGTGGAGAGAAAATTCTAACAGGAAGAAAAAAACAGCAAAACATATTGGCTCTTACCTCACCATCAGAGGAAGAGCAAGATATCATACCACCACCCATCCCTCACAGAGTTTTGCAACCAATTCAACCACCACAAAGCTCAGAACAAAAAACCTCAACCCCCCAGAAGAAACATTCAAAACTAAAGAACAATTGAAAAACACGCTAAAGAAACTCAAGGAAAAAGATGGGATTCTTGAATGCATGAGAAAGAGAATAAAAAGACTGGAGGAAAACAGAAGCAGGGGAAACCAGGCCCAAAATAGAAGAAAGACTGTGGTCCTGACCAACAAAAGGAAGAGAATGAGAGCTCTTCTTGAAGCCTACCTTCACAGGGATGATGTCACAACTATTATTAATGGAAAGCTGAGGAAGTCAGGAAAGGTGGTCAAATATATAGGAAGATATACCTCACAGACACAATGGACAATCTACATAAAAGGTTTCTTGCAGAGAACACAACACTGAAGATCTCTCGATCTCAGTTTTGTAAACACAGGCCCTTCTGGGTTGTCAGTCCTTGAGTTGCAGAAAGGGAGACTTGTGGATGCAAGATACACAAAAACTTCAAAGGAAAGGTGAAAAAGTTACACCAGCTTGGTATCATCAGGGCTTTAACACCTACAGAACTGGTGGCCACATCTGTTTGTGATCCTGACAACATGAACTGTATGTACAATAGATGTAACAAATTCCATGAAAAAACATTTCCCACAGAGATCAACCCAAACACAAAGGGCAACATTGCGTCCTGGGAAGAGTGGGTTACTAGGTCCAAACTTTGAGAAAAAGTTTGGAACTAAAACGTCTTGCAGAGCTCACCCAAGAGGCTCTCCCTCGGTTCTGTATTCATTTATACAACATTAGTCACCAGCATGATGAACTGAAAAAGCTGAAGGACAGCTTGACAGAGGAGGAAGTTGTAATCCATGTAGATTATAGTGAAAATTATAACTGCAAATGGAGCAGGGAAATAATGTCCACTTTGGAGGGTCACAGAAGCAGGTGATGATTCACACTGGAGTGATCTACTTTTCTGGAGGAAAGGTGGAAGCATTTGCCACACTTTCAGAGTCTCTAGCACAATGCTATTACTACATGGGCCCACCTCTTGGATCATGTCAGAGCCAGCCATCCTGCTGCATCAAGGATTCACTTCTTGTCCGATGGGCTAACTTCTAAGCACAGGAACAAGACAGCATTTTACATGGTCTTAACAGTCCCGTTCCTGAAAGGTTTCACATCAATGAACTTCAAAGAGGCATCACACAGAAAAGGAGCCCCAGATGGAGGTGCTCTAAAAAACCTTGCAGATCGGATGGTGGCCTATGGGACTGACATTCCCGATGCACAGGCTCTAATGGAAAACCTTTCCAAACAGAGTTCTGTCAAACTTTTTGAAGTGACAAAGGAACAAATCTCAAAATGTGGGGAATTAGTTCCCCCATCCCTGAAGACAGTGCCAGAGACACTGAGAGTGCATCAAGTAAGCTCTGCTTGTGTTTCATACATTTATGAACGTAGAATCTCTAGACAATGTCTAAAAATGTTTTAGTGATTGTGATAAGCTGATTTGCTGCCATGGTTAATTATGAATCCCTACTTGAATTATGACTTGAGTCCTTACTTTCCCTGTTAAATTGTTTTTAATTTAATTCCTTTTCTTATAGCTTGTTGCCACAGAGCCTGGAACCATCAGAACAAGAGACGTCTCCTGCTTTTGAAGTCCCTCCTGCAACTGTTTCTCTCCAACAGAGTTCGTTTTTTGTCCAAAGGAGGTGGAAGAGGAATGCCATGAGGATCAAGCTCCCACAATCAGGGTTGGAAAATGGGTTCTTGTTAACTATGATGGAGATCTCTACCCTGGCACAGTCACACAGGTATATTTACACCACAGTATAACAATTAGCCTAGCCATTTAATAATTTAATTGTTAGCCGATTGGTCTTCATTCTTCTTCCTGATTCTTTCAGATTGTTGGTGAACAATATGAGATTGAGATGATGAGCAGAGCAGGGGAAAACAGGTTCTTTGTACCAGCAACACAGTTTACAGGCGACAAGGTGTGGTACAATGAAACAGACATAAAAGAAGTCATACCTGAGCCCATGCCTGCAACATCCTCTGCCAGACACTTCAGTGTGCTGCCTGAGATTTGGGGAAAATACTCCACAAAGAGAACCTAAGTGGACTAGAATAAAATAGTCACTTAAAAGTTCATTGCGTTTAATGATACAGCATTATTAGGTGTAGAATGAGGTGTGTTGCGTCAGGTGAGAGCTTGATTGGGAGAGGGTTCGATCATCCTTTGTTAATTATTTAAGGCAGGTAGGCGAGCCCAGCTGACTGATCAGATGACGGAGGTGAGTGGACCAGGACTGGAGCGACGACGATCAAGCCGAGATGGAGTGGAGAACTGGGGTAGATATACTGCCGGGATCAGGAGCGGAGAGAGGGAGAGCACACACAGGGGGAGAGGGGAGGAGACACAGGGAAAAAACAGAAATGCGAAACGAGGGAAAGAAAAAAAAGGAACAGCGAAAGAACACAGGGCACTCACCGTCAGCCGGGCTGCCACCGCAACAATTAATTTTTTGCAGTCATATACTTATGCAGTTTGGAGCAGGCATTTTCTTTTATTAAAAGTATGTTTTTAATTTGAAGAATTGGAATTTGTGACAGCTCATGTGACTTCCTTTTTGGACCATTCTTTCTGTTTCTAGGAGTGAGGCTGGGCCTCATTGATACTACTGCTCCCTAGCTTTATAGGGTGGTGGATTCAGTCACTGTGTCTCTCTCTCCCTATGTGGTTTGTTGTTTGGGTTAGATTTTCTTTGTGTTTAGTTGCTTTGTTCATTACACTTCACTGTACATGCAGACAGTCAACACACTACTGACGGTACTGACTTACATACTTTATCTGTTATTTTGTATTAGTCAACGTTGACAAGCCTGGATGCCGCCACATTTAAGACACTGTTGTGTGTTTAACCGTGTTCTGAAGGTTTATTGTCTCCTAAGAGTCTAGAGCAACAACTTTTTCTCCACAACATCCAGATGGGCAGCGAAAGCAGTGAGAATTCAAGATCACCTCAGGTGATACGGACAACTTCAACTGGAAGTCCCCTACCAGAAGAGCTGAGAGAAACATGTGAACTCGTACATCCCAACATGAGACAACCTGAGAGATGGAGATGGACGGAAAAAATCCTGCTGCAAGACATTCTGCTGAAAGAGAACAGCTGTAGTGTTCACCATCGTCCTGGTCAACACGTTTTAGAATACTTCAACTCTGGTCACTAGCCCAACAAGATGACAGACGTTTCCCTACAAATCTAGGAGCTCTCAACAAACAATAGTACTTATATAACCACAACACCCACACAGATTATTGATACATTTGCATTCACCAGTCGAACTGATGTCATTTACACTGATTTTCTACACGGACTGTTTCACACAAGGAAGAAAAAATAACTGTCATAACCAGTGAAGATGCAAGAAGAGGGGAGATGTGACATTGGCATGTTACCAACGCAGGAGGAAGAGGACAGAAGAAGAGGGATTCATAATAACTACAAATAAACCATGTAATCAAGGAGAAGACAATGACTGTTTCTGGAGTAGTCCTGTTTTTGAATTACAAAGATGATCTGTTGGTATATTTGTTTTAGTTCTTTATTTATTTTTTCAGCAAATTCTATTCATGTTTTTAATTCTTGTTTCTGATTGTTTTTTCTTTCTAATGTTATTGTTGTGATTTTGTATGCAGGTTTTCTTATGCATATTGTATCATTTTAGTTTCTATGTTTTCTTTCCAACAAATGGGTAAATGACCAATTCTGGCCCCTACGGTATTATGACCATGCATGTAAGCTATTTTAACACCTGTATTAAGTGTTTCTCTGAGATCATTCTACATTTTTTTAAACTTGCCCAGCACATGTAGATCAGCCTTAATGTACAGATGATATAGGTTTGTACAAATCTAGTCCTTCATATTTTTTATTGTTTTATTTTTTCTTTCTGTTTCTAATTCATTGTTTTAACTATTCATCAAAAATATAATGTACTCATTTTTTGTATTCCCACTAAGACAGTTTTACAGTGAATCCTACCATTTTGATTTCTCAAAAACATTTTGTTGACACTTTGTGTCAAAAGGAGGGAAATGTCACCGGAGGAACCCAACCCCCTGAATTGAGCCTATCCACCTTGTCTTGTGTTCAATAAACTGAGTAAATATCCTTAAGAACTGTTCTTGTCTGCATTTAGGTTTGAGACACAAAATCCCTGACAGGAATGTGAGAAATACATTATAAGTTGCTGATTTTTAGGATTTCACTGTAATTAACCTGTGAGAAATTAGCATTGGTCACAGGGTTTTTATTCTTAATCAAAGGGTTGTCTGAATTACAATAAACATCGGCTGACATGTAGGTGAGAGTTTTAACTATAACTATAACTATAGACTAATCAAGAAGTAGGGACACAACTCTTATGCCACATACATTAGCATTCTTTTGTCAGCCCAGGAAGAAGCTTTTGAGTGTATGCTAATACTCTGCCATTTGTTTTCCCTTGTCTTAACAGTTTACTATTGACTATTGTGATCTGTACTTGTTCTGTATTTAAGAAGAGGAAATGCTGAGTTCAGGAGAGTAACCATGCGTTCTCTCCATGGCCACGTTACATGTGAAATGAATCAACACTAATCTATTTGACTCCGTATTCTTTGGGAAGGAATTATTTTCCCTGACAGCAGCAGCATGGATATGACTATCTTGCTGGTAGGGAAACTGGTGCTAAGAACTTTCCATTAGAGTCCATAAGGAGGATAATGTCAGTCCTTCTGCCTGTGTGTGTTTGTTCAGTCTCAGCTGTCAGGTCTGGATGTGGATTGGTTTCAGGTCTTGAGCTCCTAGCTGGAGGTTGGCTAGATTCCGGGCCCTGGACAGGTGCAGGGCTGTGACTGGCGTCTTGGCTTGGGATGTATGTATGTATGCTGTGTTGTACTTCAGCAGGTGTAGTGGGAGTTTGGCTGGATGTGGTCTCGGTCTGAGAGGTGGGTACTGTATAGCGCCTTTGGGTAGTCTTCCGACAAGGAAAGCTGCAACAACTGTCTGCATTTAAAATATTTAATCTAATTAACTAACATAATACAGTATATTACACTGGTAAATGCAGCAGTATATATTCCAATGAGTGAGTCATGTATTTAGAAAAGAATATCAGACCATGTTAGGATTTACCACAGAGGTGTTGGCAATATTTCTGGCCCTGCAGTGGATATAGGAGGTAATAAAGAAATAACACATGGGTTTCCCAATCCAGCTGCGAGAGCGTTCACATAAAAAAAGGGCCGCAGAGGACCAATTACAAACACAGACAAGTCCACTGGCAGCATGGCAGCATGTTTTATAAATGAAGAGCAAACTGTAAGGTATTGATAATGGAAAACCTCAGGAAAGTGTAATAAGTCCTGTCCTTTTCAACATTATGATAAATGATATATTTGAAGAAATTGGGAATAGTTTTGGAAAATCTCTGTTTACAGATGATGGGGCCATCTGGAAAAGGGGCAGGAATATCAAAAAACGAATGCAGGTTGCACTGAACAAGTTAACTAGTTGGGGTGAAAAGTGGGGATTTAAGATCTCACTCAAAGTATATTACAAAGTATATAACATTTGGGTCCTGCCACTGAGAAGCAGCGCCTGGGGGGTCGAGGTCTCTCCCGTGAGGTGGCTGGCACAGTCCAGGGGTTGAGAGCTGCCTCTACTCAGTCCTCTTACTCCTCAAAGTGGTCAGCGTTCCAACGCTGGTGTTTGAACCAGGGGTGCTGGTGGTGCTTTCGTTCCTCCAGCTGCTTGTGGACAGGGGTCTGGCGTTCAGCACAGTTGAAACCTACGCTGCCGCCACCTCATCCTGTCATGAGGTTTTAGTGTCAGGACGGTGTCCAGACGGCATCGAGGCGCACTCCACGAGAGGTGTCCTCTGTGGCGTTGCATGGTGGGATGACGGTGGATGACATCTGCACGGCGGCTCTCTGGTCGTCCCGTTTCTCGCTGGCTCACTCAGTATTGAGTGTTTTGGCTGAGTGGTGTGTTTTTTGTTTTTCCTTGTGTGTGCGGTGCGCCCTCTCCCATGGGGCACCACCCATCCAGTTCCCCGACTGTTACACATGGGTCGGTTGGTGCTTGTGCGCACGCTGACACCAATGCCGCGGACAGCGAGTGACTGGGTAGCTCATTATGGCTCTGGGCAGGTGGGTTTTGTGCTTAGTGGTACCGTATGGGCCAGTGAGGCATTGGCTAAACCCAATAGCGATAGCCTTAGAGGGTGAAGCTTATATGAAATAGAACAGTAGTTATGTACTGTAACTCCAGATTCTATGAGTATAGGCGCAGCCCTCTAAGTTGAGGGCCTCACTGGACCTTGGTTCTCAGTGCTGAAGAAAAGGCATTTTGGGAGCCGAAGGCCAGGTCGTGTGTATACACACAAGGTTCGGACGTAGGAGAGGTCCACGCTGTGGGTGGGCGTAGACAACTCTTTTCAGTGCGCGCGGAGGGGTTAACCCAATAATGATAGCCTTAGAGTGCTGCGCCTATACTGGAGTTGCAGTATGTAACTACTGTTCTGTCTCTGGTGGGTCTATCTGGTCAACAGCTACAAAAAGTCCAAAACAATTAGAAGAAATAAGTTAGTGTATCATACTACAAGCATTGGCATTTACATATTTACGCTGCACTTTGCAATATTCTGCACAATAAAGGAAACACCATACATGTCTCATGCTCAGTTAGCCAATTCACAACATCCCATTACTCAATTTACAATTTGGCCTAGCGGAGCTAACAAGCTGTTACCTCTTAGCTAGGTTTATTTATTGTCACAATACAAGTTGTAGAGCTCTTGTAGCAATGGCTACAAAGTGCAAAACAATTGTAACAAATAATTTTTAAGTATAGATGGAAAATTAATTACAGAGCATTTGACTTAAATTATTAAATGGTGCTCATTTGAGTACGTGAGACTCTGCTGTTTATAATGCATTGCCAGGCTAGACAAATGCAGCAGAAGAGCAGTATTCCTATATTTATTACACTGGACCTGTAACAGAGCTGCAGCATTGTCACTGATAGTAGTATAGCAGCAAGTTAATGTTAATAGTTTTAATGAAAATCTGAATTATAATGTTTTGGTCACTGTCACCTTTGTTTCCCCTTTTCTGGCTCACCTCTACCAAGTAGGCTGTGTCCCTGTGGAATGAAGACCCGCCTACTTCCTGGTTTGTGGGTGCTGACATCAGTCCCGCCCATTGGTTCCATCTGTTTCCACTCAACAATGGCTCGTCACCACATTGATTACCTCCTGCTCATAAGGAGAGTCCACCTGTTGCTCCTGGCAGCTTGTCACTGCCTATTGACTGCATACTTTGCTTGTTAGCTGTACATTGTGTTCAGTGGAACAATTTGCATGCCTTGTTAGCTCTACATTGTGCGCAGTGGAGAAATTCACTTAATAATTTTGTTTACTATTGCGTTAGTTTTCATCAGGTGGAGTGGCTGCTGTGCTCTTTGTGTTCTTTTTGTAGCAAGAATCAACTCTGCTTAAATGGATAGGTACAGGCCTCCTTTTGAGGACCTTTTTATTTTAACTTGGTTTGTTATTTTCGCAGCACCCTCATCCACCCTCCTTTTGTTTGTTGTTACCTGTCAGCATCTCCGTGTTACCAATAAAAATTACCTTTTTAAGACCTACACAAGTAGTGCCAATATGTTTATGGCCCCCACTCCCCTAGACCAACAGGGGGTTGTAACACTGACTTTAAACACACTGCCCAATGGTTCTCTAACATTAAAGCTTTTGGGTATGAGCAAGTTTGCAGCTTAATGTTAAAGTTAATCCCAAGAAAGTGACCATTTGTTTTTCACGTGTACCACAGTCTATCAGGTACATATGCATATCACAACAACAGACCCACATAACATTACCAGCAAACATCAAGAGCACAAGACAGCTTAATAAGCAGAGTTAACATTAGCGTGACAGTAGTTCCACAAAAACTAACCCACCATATGAATATCAGTATGAAATAATCAGAGGTGGGACCAAGTCAAGTCTCAAGTGAAGGACCAACAAGTCCAAGTCTTAAACTTTGAGTTTAGAGTCCTAAACAAGTGATAATGCGCTCTTCACCAAATTGAAAAACCATTTCAAAAGTTGAAAATAAAAAAAATGTATTGAATGAAGCATTAGCCTGTACAGAAAGAAGGTAGAGGTGCAGTTTCACACAACAGATGTTCTATAATTTCATGAATTAAATGTTCATGTAGGGCTGCTAATTATTTTGGTCAATATTGATATCAGGATTACTCATTGCATTGTCTGTTATAGAATGTTGGCACACATTACAGACTGGACATGTTGTTGGGATTGTTTAATAGTTTGGGATGTTGGCCAACTTCATTTAGCTTGGAAACGAGCAATAATGGTGCCCATTCCACAACCAGGAAAAGATCAGACTCTTCTAGCTACAGATCTATTAAATAACTTCACATTGATGCAAAATTATGGAACGAATGGTCACAGAGCATTTAACATATTTCCAAGAGAGTAAAGCTCTTTACAAAAGTGTGTTCCGTAGAGGTCGGAATACAATGTGCTTAGAATCAGACATCAGGAAAGAACAGACCAACAAAGAAATATTGATTGCTGTATTCTTTGATATAGAAAAAGCATATGATATGCTCTGGAAAGAAGGGTTACTTCCTGAAGTCATTGGGTATTGGTGGTAGAGCATGTAATTGGGTTGATATTTTTATTTGACAGGGAAATGCAAGTAAGAGTATGCGCAGAATAGTCCAGTGTATATAAGATGGAGAATTGGACTCCACAAGGTAGTATGTGTGTGTGTAGCCCGCTGTTATTCAACATAATGATAAATGAAATGACGCAAAGGCAGAAACCATAGGATTATGACAATTATATTACAGGCCTACAGCATCAGTCTTCCATTCCTCCCTGGTTATTTCCAACTCCAAGAGTAGACCTAAACATACAGCAGGAATTGAAGGATATGTCAAAGCATAAAGGCCTTTTCACACGGGAAGGATTTTAAATACAGAAATGTCAGCCCTCTGAAAAGTATAATCATGCAGATGTACTCAGTACTTGATTTGGGCCCCTTTTGCATGAATTACTGCCTCAGTGCGGTGTGGCATGGATGCTATCAGCCTGTGGCACTGCTGAGGTGTTATGGAAGACCAGGATGCTTCTCTGTATGAGGACTGTTTAAGCTGGTGTCGAAGAGATTCGCCTAGCTTCTCACTGTCTTCTTCCGAACGCCTACCCTGCTTACTCTGAAATGGCCTAGAGCCAAATGCCACGCCCGTTAACGACAGCTCTCTTCTCACACTTTGTAAATATAAACTTGGTAAATGCTCCGTGTATAGCACCTGTCTAGTCTTTTCGACCACTCAAAGCGCTTTTACACTACATCCACACACTGAGCCTAAGTGCTCAAACGGGGGGCAAATCGGGGTTCAGTATCTTGCCCAAGGACCCTTCGACACGCAACCAGGGGGGAGCCAGGGATTGAACCACCCACCTACCGATTAACGGCCAACCCGCTCTACCTCCTGAGCCACAGCCGCTCAGGAGGTAGCTGCTTGGTATAGTTGCTGGGATTGTGTTTAGTGGCCAGGAAAATAGGCCCCAAGGATAAGTTAATTTCGTTGGCTAGAGCAACCTATAAGAACCTTAAAGATGTTAAACACACTTTACCTAATGAATTACCACCTTAGTGAAGAAATAAATTCAATGTCTACTACTGGTACTTTAAATGCAGTGATTATATATTTTATAGTTTATTAATCTTCTTTATATATTCTATTCCATAGCTGAGTTTCTTTGTCAAATCAGCCACCACCCTTTTTCTGTCCATGTGACTACTGTCACATAGGTTGTTCCTCATCCTTAAATTCAGTTGGGCCAGAGATGTCCTTATTTGGCCATTTCATTTCCCCTTGCTGACCCTTCTCTCCCAATGACTCATAGTCATGATATCTTCATCCAAACTTAGTTTATTAATCTTCAATATCAATGAGAGATCCTGATTTTCAATCATCATATCATGTTTAATACCAAATATCTTTCTTTTAATCATTATTCAATATATTGCTTATAGCATTGTTAAGCTCTGTGTTTTGCAGATGGAAGGATGTTACACCTTTTCTCACTCACTGTTGTTACTAAAGGGAGAAAGGCTCCAGTTTTCTTCTTTGCGACCTGATAGCAAGAGCGTTGGGATCTCAACTTATTGGACAATGTCTTTCATCTTTCTCTTGGCAATGCCCCATAGATTCTCTATGGGGTTCAGGTCAGGTGAGTTTGCTGGCCAATCAAGCACAGTAATCCCATGGTCATTGAACCAGGTTTTGGTACTTTTGGCAGTGTGGGCAGGTGCCAAGTCCTGCTGGAAAATGAAGTCAGCATCTCCATAAAGCTCGTCTGCTGAAGGAAGCATAAAGTGCTCTAAAATGTCCTGGTAGACGGCTGCGCTGACTCTGGACTAATAAAGCACAGTGGGCCAACACCAGCAGATGACATGGCTCCCCAAACCAACACAGACTGTGGAAACGTCACACTGGACCTCTCCATTCTTCCTCCAGACTCTGGGACCTTGGTTTCCAAATGAGAAGCAAAATGTGCTCTCATCAGAAAAGAGGACTTTGGACCACTGAGAAACAGACCAGTTCTTGTTTTCTTTAGCCCAGGTAAGACGCTTCTGACGTTGATTGTTGTTCAGGAGCGGCTTGACAAGAGGAATACGACATTTGAAGCCCATGTCCAGGACCCGTCTGTGTGTGGTGGCTCTTGATGCAGTAACTCCAGCCTCAGTCCACTCCTTGTGAAGCTCCCCCACACATTTGAATGGCCTTTTCCTGACTATCCTCTCCAGGCTACGGTCATCCCTGCTGCTTGTGCACCTTTTTCTTCCACACTTTTACCTTCCACTTAACTTTCTATTCATGTGCCTTGATACAGCACTTTGAGAACATCCAACTTCTTTTGCAATTACCTTTTGAGGCTTTCCCTCCTTGTGGAGGGTGTCAATGATGGTTTTCTGCACAACTGTCAGGTCAGCAGTCTTCCCCATGATTGTGAATTCCACTGAACCAGACTGATAGACCAATTAAAGGCTCAGGAACCCTTTGCAGGTATTTTGGATTAATTAGCTGATTAGAGCGGGACACTTTGAGCCTACAATACTGAACCTTTTCACAATATTAAAATTTTCTGAGATTTTGAATTTGGGGTTTTCATAAGCTGTATGCAATAATCATCAAAATTATATCAAATAAAGGCTTGAAATATCTCACTTTGCATGTAATGAGTCTATATATTAGTTTCACCTTTTAAGTTGAATTACTGAAATGAACTTTTGCACGATATGCTAATTTTTCTAGTTTCACCTGTTCCCACTGAACAGTTACTGGGACATTAACCGGAGGGCATTTGCATGACTAGATTTATCAGCTATATGAATAATATATATTATATAATAATATAGCCTATCAACTAATGTTACTAGATTTACTTTAGGCTAGGCTGTGAAGCCATTGCCGTGGTTACTATCTATAGACTGCCTTACGTTTACTGGTGGAGCACTTGTCTCGGTGTCTGTTCACATGAGAAGCACAGAGCGACCAGGCCAGGCGACTAGGCAGGCGGAGTGTCACTTCCCGTGTGAAAAGGCCTTAATACAGAACTATTTTGATCTGCATTTTTCAGACTCCATGTTTATATTCACAGATGGCTCCAAAGATCCTGATACAGGGCGTGCAGGTGCAGCAGTTTATATGCCAGCAAGTGAGTCATATATCAAGAAAAGAATATCAGATCATGTCTCAGTGTATACCACAGAGTTGACTGCAATATTACTGGCCCTGCAGTGGATAGAAGAGAGGGAAACAAATAATACTGTTATTGCATCTGCTAGCTTGTCTGCACTAATGAGTATTAAATCTGGCAAATCATCATTTAGATCCAAAATCCTCAATGACATATTCCTTATATTGTACAGGATGGAGCTAAAGGGTTTATCCACATGCTTCCTTTGGGTTCCTGCTCATGTTGGTGTGGAGGGAAATGAGCAGGTGGATATTCTGGCCAAAGGAACACTCAAAATCAAACAAGAAAGAAAAAACTGATTTAGATAAAAGATTTTTTGGTTTGTTTGTTTGGTTTGACTTTTTTCTGTGTTGTTTATTTGTTTTATTAATTTTTCTGCTTAATCTGTCGTTCTACACTCCAGTCCAGTTGGTGGCGGTAATGCACCATTAAACTGCCAAACAGAAGAAGAAGAAAAGAGAGCGAGAGAGAGAGAGAGCGCGCGTGTTTGTGCGCGTGCGCGTGCGCGTGTGTCCGGACCTTTATAGATACAGTCAATGGTCCGGATCGATCGCACCGGGCCGACGGGAGACTAGAAGACAGGACGATAAGACTGGTATGTACCGTTATTTGACTTGGCATTTCAGGAATATTAAGTGCAGCGACAGTGACGTGCAATGTCCCCTTTGCAGTCTGTTTACAACGCTGAAGTTAGCTAGCGATTCGCCAGTTAAGGGCAACTTGACTTAACTTTGCTTTGCCACCTCTGACTGTTGTGAAAGCGTGTTAGACATTCAGGTAAAACCTTAAAGCCTTGGCAGCAGAGCGGCGTATTTACAAACGAAGAGCAAACTATGATATTAGATAAAAACGAATAAGTCAAACATAATCCTGGCTGAAGGCAACTCTACTGAAGCTGCCACATTCAGGAAGACTGAAAATGTGTGACTGTGAATGCCACAGGTAACATTATAAAATGAATATGTTAATTTGATGTGTTCTTATGATGTGTATGACAATTTCCTTAAATGTAGTGTAGGCAATGTCTTTCTAAAACTCTTGTTGTCATTTGTTGAAAACTGTCTTTACATACCAAAACGTACTAAAAAGTTAGGCGCTCTGAACAAGAGAGAAAATAAATGGAGTGAAACGTCATCTTTTGTGGCCCAAGTTCTGTCCCAATACACAAGTTCGCATTTTGGCAAGAACCGAGGATGCATCGGTTGGTAACTTGTGTGAACTTGACGGCAGAGATATCTCTTCATTCATTTCGGCATTCAAGCAAGGGGTGGAAAGAAGCTGAGAGAGAGGCCAAAAGCAGAACGTTTGCAGTATTGTTTTTTTTTGTTTGTTTGTTTGTTTTTACTATTTTTGTACGGTATTTCATCACTGGCCCTGCGATGGACTGGCGACCTGTCCAGGGTGAACCCCGCCTTTCGCCCGATGCCAGCTGGGATTGGCTCCAGCCCCCCGCGACCCTGTACGCAGGATAAGCGGTTGACGATGGATGGATGTATGGATTTCATCACTGTTCTCACTTCTGAGAAGTTTCTAACTGTGTAACGTTAGATGTTGAATATTGGCAGTTTTACTAAAATTGATGGCGAATTGAAAATGTGCTCAAACGTTTTTGGAGTTGGTAACACCAAATTCTGTGACCATCGTATTTTGTGACCTTTTTTGGGCCAGCGCCCCCCTGTCCATTATCCAGGTCCCTTACCGTCCCCCATCAAAAAAGATGTTGGCTATTTGCCCTGAATATTGTTTTTTTTTAAAAATTGTTGTTGTTACCATTGTTATTAAAACATGGGAAAAACACATAATTGAATGACAAACAACATATTAATTACTTTCCCAGGTAACAAAAAAAGCCATGTGAAAAGTATTTATATTTAATGAACAAGTGACTTTTCCTCCCAGAAACTGAGTGAAGCCACAGACTGTTTTCTTGGATAGGGCACTTACCCAGAAGATTTTGAGCATTAAACACTTAATTTCCTGCATTTTGGTGAAAATTTCTGCCTTTTCTGCACCAATTTATGGTGAAAATGTCTATTTATATAAAGGTAAACACAAAATTCAGGTTACAATTCAAAATATATAAATATAATGTAGTGAGGCTCTCAGGCATTCTCATTGCTTTTAAATATTTTTCTCCTGTAGATCAACTTATTTAATATCATCCCTGCTGAGTCAACACACATGATTAAGTCTTACCATCTCTTTCATCTCAGTAATAAATTAATCCGTTTTAATTCAGTTATTGACTGGACTTTATTAGCTCATCTGTTAATAACTTATCATAACTCAGTGTTTCCCACAGAATGACAGTGTAACTGTGGTGCACCACTACAGCGTGCTAGCCTCAAAAACTCAGCTGTATTCTCACATTAATTTAGCTCTCCTTATTAGCTGGCTAATAACTTTTTTTTTTAAAGCTTGTTCTGACATTGACAGCGTTGTGTTGGACAGATTTGTGCAGCTGTGTTGATGAGAGAGAGAGGCGGGAGACAGGATGTGCCCCGCAAACTTTCTGCGACTCACAGCGCGAGGTGGGTCCACGTCACTCGCTGGTGTCGCAGCCAAGTTGCTTTCAGTTTGAGTCCGACAGCAGAATATCTGTCTTGTAAATGTGTAACCACTGCGATAACCAGACGTTCACGTTGTATTCCTCAGAGAAATAAACACTTTCCCACAGTAATACCAAGAAAGAGAGCGTCAAATTTCCAGTTTACACAGTAGTAACACAGAGTTTACACAGTAAACGCCATGTGGGTAAAATATTACAGATGATTCTCTGACTTCCCGTTCCCGTGAAGGCAGCACGGAGCTGCACCACAAGTAGCTGATGGAGAAAAAATACAGTCTCGTCCAGTCGCAGTGGACTAAACTGGCAGGTTTTAAAGGGGCAGACCAGTTTTTTGCAAGTAGTTCAAACTCGTATTGTTGTGAATCTTACGGGAGCGCATTGCATTCACCAAAGAAAAAAAAAATAGACACCTTATCTCATAATTACGAGATATTTCTACAAGTGTTGAAGTATCATAAGCAGGATATCAATGATTAGTGGGGTGATTTTTGAGACACTACAGCCTGTAATAGTGTAGTTACTGAATTTTAAAAATAGGCCTACCTAATATTAGGTATGCAAAAGTCTTTTCCCCCCAAAACTAAGTGTATAACCAGCAGTATATTATTAATGTGTAAGGTGATTTTGGGGGCACTACATTGTATAAGTGTGAAGTTATTGAATATCTCTGCAGAATGTGTTTTCGGTGTTGCACTTTGTAGACGGTCCCTGCACACTCGTCTCACAGCCGGCTGCACGTAGAGACCAGTGTTATTTGTGCTGCTCCTAGGAAGACACATTTATGTGAAAATGTACTTGTAGCTTGTTGTCTACTTAACTATGATAATAAAGAGGCGTCGTTTGTGTTTTAAACACGTTTTGCTTACAAGTTATTGATCCCGGAAGTTCGAATCTGTGAATATATTTCCAACTTTACTGAACTCTGTAATAAATGGCACCTTTCCAGTTATCTGTAATTACGAGATCCTGGTCTCGTAATTATGACATCTATTCTCATAATTACGAGATAAGGCTTTCAATTTTTTTGTCTTTGGTGAATGCAATGCGCTTTCATAGAATCTTTAGTGTAAACTTGCCTTAGAATTTCGAACTAACGCCCCCCGCAGGTCATGCCATTCTGATAGCAAAACGAGACATTTCGCTCGGGTTGTGACGGTGAAATATATTGATTCACTGTGTTAAAGCCGCTGTTTTGGCCGCTAGTAAATGTTACTTCAAAGCTCGGGGTACTTCCGGTCGGCTCGGAAGCATTGCGAGGCTACCCAGCCGACCAATAAGAGCTTATGGTCCGCGTCGACTCGAAGTGAAGTTACATTTTTTGGGAGGTGCATGTCAGGCGACGGCA